>NW_020885007.1:900-55867 GCF_003945725.1 Corapipo altera | reverse complement strand
GCAGTTACAAACCTATAAAAGGCAGACTGAAACTTATTGAGGTGTGTACCTTGAAGGAGCGGAGGTCTCCTCAGGCCACCCAGCGCTGTTTTGCTTTTTTGATTTTTATATAAATCTTTAATAAATTTTTACTACTATATTTAAACCTAGTGATGATTCTACTTATGACACAGCTAAGGAACAATATCAGTGGAAAAACTCCACCTGAGATTCAAATTTCACAACCTTCACACAAGGCTGTAATAGAATACCAAATTTTTGTAAGAATCTCTTATTTAACCTCAGTCCTAATACCTTCTTAAAATCTCGACACCGACGGAAAGCATTTTTAAGTTTACACAGTTACACATTCATGTAGTTTTTCTCTTTCACACAATCTTTTTTCATACACTCTTACATGACCACCTCAGTCATCCATCATTCACACACACATTTTCAAATAGTCATTGGCTGTGCACTTCTTATCAGTTTCATAATTCAAAGGAAATTTATGGCATAGCTGCCAACAGCAATCTGTAAATCCTGCATAACTCTCCATGTAAAAGAAAAATACAGCAAGAAAGAACAGAATATTATCTTGGAAATCTTCAACCCTTCTCATAGAGCAATGATATTCTGTCATAAAGGCAATAAAACTACTTTTGCAGGGGGCAAGACTACCCCCTTCGTCTCATCGTTCTGTCTGCAAACCTTCTACCCGCACCCCTCCCCCTGGGGGAAACAGCCAAATTTCATGTAAGAGAAGCGAAATGGCAAACTATAGGAGATTCCTAACAACCTTCTGCAATATACAAAAAGCTAAGCACGGATGTTGCGTTATTTCTAATCTTGCTTCAAGGGATTTTTCGTCAGTCTCCCTTTCTGTTTTTGAAGAAAACGTTTGAGAATGCCATGAGCACGCTGCATGCGTAACACCTATTGCTGTAAACACAGTGCAATCTTATTTGATTTATAAGTTGGGGTATTGTTAGATTTAAGTTGTTTTTCCCTTTTCCATTTTTTTCCGTCTTTTGCCCCCGCCTCCCCCATTGCCGAAGGACGAAGGAGGGGGAGGAGGGACCGGGCTCACCAAGAGAGATCAGCAGAAGGAACTTAACAACTTAATCACAGGGTCTGCTTAAGAAAAGACAAAACATAGGAGAGGGAGAAAACAACTGCAAACAGGCACGTTTCAGAGAGGGGGTGATTGGAGTAACGAGGAAAAAAGATAAACAGCTTTCCCCCTCCCCCGACTGCACTCCCCGAAGCCGTTGCTATCGTTATCAACTCACCGCTCTAGGAAGAGGAGCGGCACCAGGGAAAAAACACTCGCTGCAAAGAAGGGAAGGGGAACGCACACCCCCCGGGACCACGGCGGCCAGCAGCGTGGGGGAAACAGAGCCCCCCCCGGCGCCCGCCGCGCCCGGGGCCGCCGGCGTGCACGCACGCGGGCGCACCGCTCCGAACCGGGGCCATGCACGGCGCTGCGACCACTGCCACTACCCCGCCGCCCGGCACCGCCCCATAGGCACCCGCCACAGGCAGACAGACCCAGCGCCGACACGGGTTCACTCAGCACGGCGGCGGAAGCACCCAGCGCCGTGAATACAGCCACAAACCGTGCCACGCAGTCCCGCAGCACAGTTCAGATAAAAAGCAAGAAGTTTCTTAAGGTGGAACTCAGTCACAGTGTTCGTAAAGTTCGTCCCCGGTCCATCAGCAGCACTTTCACGCCGCAGCCGCCGTCTCCGATCGTCCTGGATATGCACTGCCGAGACGCTAGCACCGCGTTCATTTTGGCAGGGCCGCTCGGTTGTCCCCGGCCCCGCTCCGTGATCTCTGGTCCCGCTCCGACTCCCTTCAACTCCGCTCGACTCCCTTTTTGCACGATTTCTCCGTATGATGGTATCTAGTAGCATTCTAATGTCCTCAGACTGTGCTTTAATGTCTTTTACTGTTCCAGATAACAATCGCCAAGTTGTAAAGAGGGAAGCAGCAACTTTTTCTCCCTTAGAGGCAGCAGTAAAGAACTTATCACTAAGTTCTTTCCAAGTAGAGATAGTAAAGACAGTTACGGCATTTGCTTCAAATCCCTGACCCTTACACGAAAGCAGCATCTGTCGCAAAGCCAGTTCGTCTAATTTTTCTTTTTTAAGCAGGATAGACTTGTTCTCGGTGGCTCACCTGTCCAGGTTTCTTGTCTGGCCGACCTGGCAGCTTCTTCACTGCTCTCATGCTACACCGAGCTCCGTTCCCACGGCAAAACCTCCCTGCCGCCCGTATCGGCTTCTCTGCCTTCCGAAAGTTACGAAGACGCAGCATCGCGTCGGAGTCACCAAATGTCGTTGTTGGGACGGACTACGACATGTAATATTCAGCAAGAAAGTTTATTGGAAAGAATAAGGAAGCAACAGCAGCCACGGGCTGCTGTTTACAGCCTCTTAAATACAGCTCTTTTGGTACACGTATAACACACAGATAGGTCAGCTTACATACACAAACTACAATTCTCACAGCTAATAGGTAGATTTTAGCTGGACTTTCTCTGGACTTTCTCAGTCCTACTTTCTCACAACATTTCTGTGCACCTGTCCCTGTTTTCCTTTGATGTTTATATTTTTCTCAGTCACTCTGTTCAAAACAAGTCCTCGTTCTCATGAGACAGTGTTCCCTGTTCCCACGGGACAGCTGTCTCCTGCTGCTCCTCTGTCCGACGGATTAGTGGGAATGGGGGAGACCTCCAGGCTTTAGGCTGCTAGCCCATTACCTGCGAGGTGAATGCACTTCCCCCCGCCCCAGCACGTGGCCCTGCGACCCCGCAAGGAGCACACAGACCACCAGGGAGGGACGGACGAAAGAGGAAGTTTATTGTGGGGTAGGGGTTTATAAGGCTTTCAGGAGGGTCAAAAGGGGACCAATCACAAGTTCAGGGTCACATAGAAAAAACCATCAGGTGAAGGGTCAACAGCCAATAGAAAGGGGTTAACAAAGGCCAATGGGAAACATCTCAGGACACCTTGTGTGGGAGCACAGGGAATGTTGGGAAGAAGATCAGTGACTCTGCAAAAAGGTAAAAGCCATTTTAAAACCTGTTTAAACCACCTTAAAAACTTCAGTTTCTGTAACATTTGAACTGTTTTCATTTTCTTCACTAATCCATCTCTGACAGGACTTCTTCCATCCTGCATATGGCAAATCCATTGCCACACCTCTGCTCTCTCAGGATGCATCAGTACGTTGTCAGGACCAGGGCCTCTATTCTCAACCAGTTTCTTGTTCCATACCAGGGGGCCCGGCCCAGCCGAGATTCCCTACATTACACGCTGGATCCAACAATGAAACTTGGTCGTTGCAACTCCGATGTCTGTTGGTTGAAGTGGTGGTCACAGTCCTGTCAAAGTGATGGTCTTGTTCCATCAGGGGTGGGGCAAACCCCCCAAACTCAAAGATTTGAGTTATATACACTCAAGCTTGGGTGGGAATGCCTAGTATCTCCTCTGGGGAGGAGAGTTTTACAATGGATGATATCACGGGACATGACAGAAGTCTCTGATACCTTCTAAGACGTTACAGCTGCCTATTATGTCAGCATCAATCATGGTCCATTATGGTTGAAAGAAAACTATACCTCTACCTCAACCTAGGAATTTTGTGGTCTCCTGACCTTTGTAAAGAACTGTCCCCTAATTAGCTAAGGAATTTGTGGTCTTGGACTTTGTAATTTTAGTTGTTTTTGCTATGTTTAGTTTAGTGTCAGTAAAATGAAGAAAAACCTGAGAAGATTAGAAAACAACTGAATCGTACACCTGAAGGAAATAATTTAGCAAACCTGCACACTCCAGAAAACTCAGTCAATAGAAGATTGTTTTGCTAGAGAAGTAAATTCAATAAAGAATTGTTTAAGTAAGAGGAGCCCTAGATTATCTTTAACCAAAGATAAATGTAGTGTCTTAGCAATGACTTAGAACAATCAGATAGAGGACTAGAGGTCAACAGAAATTAATCGCACATGCCTGGGAATGTACCAACGTGGACGAGTTCACTCAAAGGACACATGATGAAGACATTGGTGTTGACCCTGGGGAAGAAGTCAGACAACCTCCTCCCCAAATTATTTGCCAGAAAAAGAACACTAGATGGCAGCCTTACTCCACAAAAGAACAGCAAGATGAAATTGGAGAAAGAATCTCTGATGTCATGGACTGGGCAGGACTTTGGGAGGGAATTTCAAATGTTACAATGTATTTAAACCCCAAGGAACTGTATCTCTGTGGACATGTTATGACGTATCATTCCCACATGTCTCCAGCACGCTGCAATAAAGGAATGTCCTGATTCAATGGCACTTTGCTGTTGGATTTGATTCTTTGTTTCATGGTCCATCATCTAAGATGAATAGCCCAGGGTAAGTGTGAATGTTTTTTGATGCTCCCTGAAGGGGTTTTCATTTGCAGAGTCATAAAAAGGATTATACTATCTCAAAGGATTTGCCTCTTATCAACCTCTTCCCTTATCTGGAAATCCAGTTTGTAGCTTCAGATATGCACACCCTTCTGCACCTGGGATAGTTGGACAATAGCACCCCCTTATCTGATCTGAAGGTCCTTTCAGTAGGCATATTCAGGGCTTTACTGGATGAGCAGCTGTTTATTTGCAGTTTGAGAAAGGTGATGTTAACAATGTTTAAACCATTAACCATTTCAGTCTCTGACACAGGTATGGTAATTATGTTAATTATAGTATATGTATTTTCGTACTTAGCTGCTGGCATTTATCTGTGTGTACTTTTCTCATAGCGACTGAAGACCCACACCAAGACCTTAAACCATCTTGTCCGGGAGCTGCTTTATGCTGATGACGCCGCCCTTGTTGCCCACACAGAAACAGCCCTGCAGCGTTTAACATCCTGCTTTGCAGACGCTGCTGAGCTCTTTGGACTGGAAGTCAGCTTAAAGAAGACAGAGGTTCTCCATCAACCTGCACCTCAGGAAGTCCCCCATCATCCCCACATCACCATTGGCCAATCAGAACTCAAATCAGTCCAGCAGTTTAATTACCTAGGCAGCCTCATCTCCTCGGATGGTAAGATTGACGGAGAGATAGACAACAGGTTAGCAAAGGCATACAGTGCTTTCGGAAAGCTTCGTAAAAGAGTTTGGCGAAACAAACACCTGAAGAAAAGTACAAAGATCAGTGTTTACAGAGCCATTGTACTGTCTACTCTCATATACGGATCTGAATCATGGGTCATCTACTGCCACCACCTAAGTCTCCTAGAACGCTTCCATCAATGCTGTCTCTGCTCAATCCTAAACATCCACTGGTCAGATTATGTGACCAATGCATCTGTTCTAGAACAAGCAGCAGTCACAAGTATTGAGGCCATGTTACTGAGAACACAGCTGCGTTGGGCAGGGCACGTCTCCAGGATGAAGGACCACCACCTCCCTAAGATCCTGCTTTATGGTGAACTTACCACCGGCTGCCACAAGAGAGGAGCCCCGAAGAAAAGATACAAGGACTCCCTGAAACAACATCTCAGCCTTGGCCATATTGACCACCATAACTGGTCTACTCTGGCCTCCAATCGGGAGACCTGGAGACATACCATCTATAACGCTGCTGATGCTTTTGAGAAAGCACACAGGATCACCCTTGAGGAGAAAAGGCAACGCAGACAGAATCGTGCCTTGCAGAATATACCATCTAAGGAGTCTTTCTGCTGTGCCTTTTGCAACCAGACATGCCTATCTCGTATTGGCCTTTTCAACCACCAACGCACTTGCAACAAACGTGGGTAGAGCCCTTCCCAAATCTTCATTTGCGAAGCCCAGCCATGATGAGACTGGGACTTCTTTGTATATTATTCTTTATAAGCTCACAGGAAGACGTGGCCTTTGTCCCAAAGCATTTTAATATCTACATAGAAACAATAGTAAGAAACAAAAGGAGGGAAACAGAGAGAGAAAGGGTCAATGAGGTCTCAAAATTACAGTGAGTCACCTGAAAAACTCCTCATGTAAATAGCTTTGCTGTCCTGGTATGTGTCCAACTGTAATGTTTTTGTTCTCATGTAGAAGATGTTGTTTGTATAGTAGGAGAAGCAGACCTGGTTTTGGGGAGGGAAGCAGGACTCCTGGGTTTCCATGTCACTGTAATGAGTTTGGCAAATAAAATGAAACCTAGGACATACAATGTTTTTAACAGTATGTCTGAGGAATACAATAGCGTAGGAAAAATCCTTGCTTTTAATTTATGAAACGGCAAAAATACCTGCAGGTATTTTTTATTGCAACAAGAAATTCTTTATTGCAGTGCTGGGTGCTATCCCAAGTCACGTGGCCTGGAAAAAGCACACCGCCGTTTGGAAAACGCGCTCTTTTTGTACCCTCTTGGTTACATAAACTGTTAAATATTCAACAGGTGACAGGTATTTTACCTTAAAAGGTAATTTTTTGAACTCAGGAACGGGTGTTACCCTCCCTCCTGATTGATTGATGATGTACCCCTCTGTACATGTACAGAGGGGTCTCTCTGCCATGCGGCCGGGGTATATTTTTCCATTTTTATATTTGCCCTACCCCGACCGCAATGTTTCCCTGGCATCAGGCCCAGATGGGGCCTTTCACCTTACAACCTCCACAAGGCGCCTAAAAAAACCTTGGAATTAAATGAAAGAAAAGAAAATTCCACCACCCTCTGCTTTCCACTAATTTCATTTTACTTATAATAAAACCAGATTATTTATTTCTCATAACAGGAATTGATATTGGTGTTATTATCTGTTCTTTGGACTTTTCTGTCTCTAAAATTCCAGCAGATTCAGAGATATATGCAGGCTGTGGAGAGGATCTGCCTGTGATTTAGTTTATACTTCCCTAAGAAATCAATAAAATTTGATTGCAGATGACAATCAGTCAGCATAATGCATGTGTATACTCTGTCTTACATACAAATGTAATTGTGTGAAGAAATGCTGGTCCCAAAAATATGTATGAACAAAAAAATATTTTCACATGGGTCTTCCTGGAGAAATAGTTGTGAAGATGCACAAGCCTGCTAGAAGCAAACATCTGTCCAGAGACAGAAGAAACATTCATGACTGTTGTGAAAACTTGATGATCTGTGCTAAATCAAACTGCAGCAGTAGCAATCTCATGCTCAGAACTTTTTCATTGAAATTATAAGGCTCTAGGATACAAAGAAAGTGCACATCTTGCATCATAATCAAGTTCCCCCCTACCAAATCATAGCAATCAAAAATCAACCTAATAGACATCCTTCTTGTTAAACCACTGGATGCATCACGGTGTCCTTGCAAATGTTTTGAAAGCACTTCATGAAAGAGGATGAACCAATATGTAGGTCACTAGTCTCATACCTTCAACAGCGGCTGGAACCCTTGTTTTGTCACGGAGTACCTGTGGGGTCCTGGGTGGAACACTTGACCTCCTCTTTCCTGAGTCTGCCATCTGTAAACTGTAGTGCCTTTTTGTCTATGAGTGCAGCAATGGGGAACACACTAATGACTGCAAGATACTCATGAAATGGTGAAGGAAGCAACATAATGTGATGAAAGGTCTTTGTAATACACAGGGCTCCCTCTTGTTTTCTGATGAAAAATACTCCTACCTACTCCGTGCAGATACAACTGAGTTCATATATAAATTGCATCCATGTTTTTTTGGAGCACAAGAGCTACAGGTAGCTCACTTGCTATTTCTCTGTATGTGAGCACTGCCAGTTAAACTCTAAATGCTTCTGTCTCCTTCCTTAATAAAAGTGCTATTTGTAACTCCTTTGACTGCATTCCACCTGAAGGTCAGATTGTTTGTGTGAAGCGAGGCTATATTGTGTTTTGCTAAATAAAAAGCACATTTTTGATTCATAAAAACCACTCTTTTCTCTGCACAACATAATGGACAGACTTTACTACTCGCTCACAACAGAGACCTGAAAATTCAAGGAGTTCCAGAGAACAGAGATGACTGGAAAATTGGGAATGCATAGTAAGGTTATTCACATGCATGCAGGAAAGTAAAGAACATCCAAGTAATAAACAAAAATAAATACAGAATGTAAGGGCATTTATCTCCATTGAATGTTTAGCTCAGGTTTATGTTTGTATTTCTTGCAGCAACTCCTGCTCATCGAACCATAGAAGGTGTTGCTCAGGGCCCCATCCAACCTGGTCTTGAACACTTCCAGGGATAGGGCATCCACAAGTTCTCTGGGCAGCGTTATAGTGCCTCACCACTCTCTGAGTAAAGAATTTCCTCCTAATATCTAATCTAAATCTCTCCTCTTTTAGTTTAAAACCATTGCTCCTTGTCCTATCATTATCTGCACATGTAAAAAGTCAGTCTCCCTCTTTTTTACAATCCCCCTTTATGTATTGGAAGGCTACAATGAGAGACTACTATTGCTGAGACTACTGTTGCCTAAAAGAGATCGCAGAGAAAAAAGACTCCAGGCCAATTTAGTGTATAAGATAAGATAAAGAAAGTAGGTCCTTTAATCTCAGGCCTGAGGTCCAGGGAATACACATGACACGCACGCTCAGACAGTGGTTCTATGATTTTATAATAAGGTCCATCCAATCCCAATTTGTCCACTCCGGGTTCTGCCCCCTGACACGCTCCTTCAGGAATTGGGTTTGGGGTCTTTGGGACCCCTCTTCTTCATCTTCTTCCTCACAGCACGCACAGTTCTTGGAGTTCCTCCAAAGTTCTGGGCTTGAAGGTCACTGTGTCTGTGTGATATCTTCTGGTCCAGGCCTTAGGTTGTTTTTCTACAATTCTACCTTGAAAAGAAGACTAAACACGCTAACGGAATTTAGAGGGATTGATATGGATGTGTAACTACTATGTTAAGGGTAAGGGATATAATACAGTTACATTAAAATCTACATTCACTACACAACTACTTCTAAACTCTACAAAAGTTAAAAAAACCAAAAAGCTCTGAGGCATCAGTCCCCCTTTTAGAGATGGACAAAACTCAATCTTGTCCAATCTCTACCACCTATACTTAACATTGTTCCAGTAAGATGACTAACACCTACAACACTAACCATACAATAAGCTATTATGCAGATCTAACACTATATACAACTAACATGAATAGCTGTTTTATCCAGGTTCAGATTTGGTAACCATGAAGTAAGTTTATAGAAGATATCTCTATAAACCTAATGAGCCATATTCAAGAATTGCCCAATGTAAGATTTAAACTTGGTGCCAAATTTCAACCTAATCCATAGTGCAAATCCAGCACTCATTTTCATTAAGAATATTGGATGCATTTTTACTAAAGCCAAATGTAAATTTTAGTTCTAAACCTAATCTGTAGTTACTGGTAGTATTAGATAGTACACATAGAAAAATAGTTCAAATATCATTTTAACAGTTTGTAACAGTTTCTATTGTTCGACTTGTCTCAGGAACAGAGGCCTTTTTCTCTCTGGGTAGCAAATCTAGGGTTCTTTGCCAACAACTCTGACCACGATGGAGATGGTCAGCTGAACTTGAAACGGTTCTTTCCATTTGGCTTGCAGGGGTTTCAATCCCACTGTTTAGCATAGGCTCAGTTTCTGGGCTGGAACAGATGAACAGGAATGTCCAGTCCCATAGGTCTAGATGACACGATGAATCTCTGCAGTTCCTGCAAAGTAGAACCTAAACCATTAAACAATTTTGCAGATTAACCTTCCCTTATGTGAATAGGGATCATGTTGTTTTCTGCCTTGGACTGTATGTGGATTTTTAATACGACCATAGACAAGGCCTCAACCCACATCATAGATGTTTCTTGACAAACCCTGATTATTTGTGTTTTATGAGTTGATGAAGTGTGATGCCTTAAGCCCCTAATGGTTTCTTATTTTTCTAATATTGGTAAGCCTTATAAGTTTTATAAGTAGTGGAAGTAGACTCTAAAAGCAGCATTCCTTGCATCCCTTTCCCTGTAGCACCCTTGTTTACACATTCCTTAACCCTCTTACCCCATTCTATGCTCCCTATATCACTCCTACCCCCGAATACAGCAGAAATGTTTAGTCTTTTGTCAAGGCAAGGCCTAGATTGTTGGCAGAACAGCGTATCAGGGCCTAAACCACAGAATACGGTCAAGAATTAGGTAACTATGTACCCTTTGTGCTCTGATGATGGTGAAGATGGGATGAGCAGAGGGTCCCAAAATGCACCCCAGACCCATTTTCAGGGGGTGGACCCAGGGCGGTCCAAAGTAAAGGCCACAGGGTGGACACATTTGGGATTGGATGGATGGTATTATAAAATGTAACATCTCAGGCACGGCCTGCGCGCGTCTTGTAACATCTTCTGCCTTGGCAAAATAAACCCTTTCTTATCTCACCCCTAATTAACTGCTCCGGGAGATTTTTTTTCAGCACCATAAATCCCATGGCGACAAGTGTAACTCTCTGTCCCATGACAATCTCACAGGAACCCCAAATCTTGGAATTCCTGCATCTTGACTGTGTGAGAAGAACTCGAGCTTTAGAAATAAAGACAAGACAAAATAAAATAAAAATTTAGTTATATTAGTGTGACTTTGCAAAATTGTAACTGCTTGAAAGAAGGTTGCTGCCCAAATTGTAGGCAATTAAGATAAAGTTAGCTTACATAAACAAAAGGGACTGTCAGGAAAAGCGGGAAAGACTTTTAACATGTAGCATTGCAAGGGAGACAGAAGGGGGGAGGGGGGAACCTAAGCTGTTTGAAATGATAAAACTTTATGTAACTACTCTATAATAATAAGGAGTTAGGCAACCAAATGTCTATTTAGATAAGGCAGACTTCGTAAAGAGTGTATATGATAGATAATTTTTGAAATTCACTGTATAAAAAACTGTTGTGTTTCTTTTCTCAGCAGACATGCACAGGCAAAACCCCCCTGCATCTCCCCGACCGTAATAAAAGTGTGCTTTTCTTTGAATCAATTTGGCGAACCAGGCAAGAGAAGACCTCTGCTCATCTGTGAAGACCCTCCAGAACCGGGGACCCTCTGTGCGCCCTGGGACATTACTCCGGTGAGGGTCCCTGGGCTCCTCCAGATGTGGCGTTTATTAATATAATAAATAATAAACTCACATGACCCAGTTGGTTGAGGGTCCAAACATCCAAATCCGTTTATTGGAAGCAAACAACACCTTTTATATGCACTTTAAAACAACACGATTCTCTTAACCAATTGCCATGGGGTACCCCAGTGCCCATGTGTGCAGGAGTACATTTGGGACTTCATTTCCCAGGATACTCCTTCCAGCATCCCTAAAACACTCCCCCTACATCTCCTCCAGTTTTATTATTATGACGAATCATAGAACAGTGCATATAGTAGAACAGTACATTTTTAAACCTTTTGAAACCTTTAACAACTACCAGTGTATCCCAGTGATCCAGCTCACTGCTTTACCTTGGTTTTTCAACAAACCTACTTATTTGAACTTTTATCTTTAACCTTTTGAACTTGCTTAATATAACTTGAATCCTTATTTTCCTAAGGGATGTAATGTAACTGGGATAAACAACAACTTTATTCATCTGAGGGTTTTTTTATGAAACGGGGTGGTACTTATGTAACTGGGAGAAACAAGAAACATTAACCTTTATTTGCCTAAGGGTTTGTGTAGAACAGGGAAAATTCAACTTTATTTCAACAAAAGGGTTTATTGTGGGATAAACATTATGAACTGAATTCTTCTAATGTGACCATGTGATTGAGGTAGTGTTACCTTTTTAAGGTTTAGTGTTTAAAGTGCTTGTACACTCACATAATTCTCTTTCATTCACACATACTGGCAGTCGCCTCACTCTTTCTTCACACTCACACTTATGACTTTATTAGGATTCTGTATTTTTGCCACACTGGTCATTGTCAGTAGTAATCATCAGTTATGTGTCTTTGTCTGCAGTCTCTTCAATTATCACTTCTGGTTCTTGCTCCTGCTGTGAAGGTGTACCTATATAAGGTTTGACACACCTGGAAGGAATCCATTTTAATTCTTTGCCTGTGGATATGCATGCATACCCCCTCCCCCATGTCACGAGGTCTACCAGTCCCATCCATTGCCCTGATATTAAGTCCTTTATCATGACTGGTGGTTTGTGAGAGGAAAATGCCTGAGGTCTATGTTGTCTTTCATACCTACTTTTTTCTGCACTCTCACAATTTAAAAAATGCATGACATATGTTGCCTTCCACAGACGTTCCTGTGGACTACAGATGGACTCCCCCTTTTTTTGTCTTTTGAGCATGTCTTTTAGGGTACGGTGTGGTCTCTCTACCATGGCCTGTCCCGTGGGTGAGTACGGTATGCCTGTGGAGTGAGAGATTCCCCAGTCTGTTAGGAAAGTCTTGACCTTTGCTGAAATGTAAGCTGGACCATTGTCAGTTTTGATCTTTTTTGGAGTCCCTAGTGTTGCAAAACAGTTAAGCCAGTGCCTTATGACATCTTTTGCCTTTTCCCCAGTATGTGCAGTGGCAGTTATGTATCTGGAATGCATGTCGACTGTAACATGAACATATTTTAGCCGACCAAACTCAGCTAGCTATGTGTGTGATGTCTGTCTGCCACATCTCATTAGCTATCAGTCCTCTGGGGTTAACTCCTTCCTGGGATGGCATTGGAGTACTTTGTTGGCAGTCTGGACATGGCGACTATATCTCGAGCCTGGTTAGGGGTGATTTGAAATTGTCTCTTCAGAGAACATGCGTTCTGGTGGAAAAAGGAATGAGACAATTTAGCTTACTCGAGAAGTTTAGGCACTGTGACAGTCATAGTGGCAGCATCAGCTCTTTGGTTTCCTTCCGCTATGGGCCCCGGCATTTCTGTATGTGACCTGACATGCATTATATAGAAATCATACTTTCTGTGGTTAACAAGAAACCATACAGTACGTATTTCAGCAAATAGATGTGGATTAGCAACATCTTGAAGAAAGGAAACCTCGAGACGTGAGACCAAACCTGCTGCATAATACGAATCTGTAACAGTGTTAATTGGCTGATCAGAAAACAGTTCAAAGGCAATGCGAATAGCTGCAAGTTCTAGGACCTGTACCAAACCATGGCTTATGGTCTGTACCTCCTTTTCCCACTGTCTTGTGGCAGGGTTTACCCACGTCAATGCAGCTTTCTTGGATCGCCCTGGTGCATCAGTAAAGACCGTAAGGCCTTTTACTGGCTCGTGTTGACATCTGTGTGTGGCTTTTAAGGGTAGGTTACCCATTTCTGCCCAAAGTCTGTGTTTAGGATAGTGAGTTGAAATGTCACCGTCATAGCCTGCCAAGGCTGCCTGGAATCCAACATCTTCGACCAGTAGCCAGTTGAGGTTGTCCTTCATCGCTGGGATGTAGATGGTTGCTGGATCCTGCCTGTCCGACTCCTGTAGACGTCCTCTGCCTTTAATTACAAGCTTAACAAACATTTCATTATTTGTCCACACAGTCTTTGGTGGTGAGTGGGGTAGAAACAACCACTCTAGGATCCTCAGTGGATCCAATTCAGCCTGGTCCCACTGAAACAAAACTGCAAATGGTTGGAACCTGCTATAAACTGTAGGAGTCGGGTTTTAGGAAGGATGCCAGAGGGGCATCCTGGGAAATGAAGTCCTGAAGTACTCCCTGCACATGGGCAGTGAGATACCCCATAGTGGTTGGTCAAGAGAATCACATGTTGCTTTGAGGTGCATATAAAAGGTGTTGTCTCATTTGAATAAACGGATTTGGTTGCTGAACCCCAACCAGCTAGCCAGGTCTGTGTGGGCTTATTTATTTATTATATTAATAAACCATATCTGGTGCCCGAAAATGGGACACTTCCTGTATCAGGGATGATTAGAAACTGCCTTATACCAAGGAGAATTATGGTAGCATTTGAACAAGCTTATTTTAAAAGCTGAGGAACGCTCTCCTAGAAAAAAAAACCAGACGTCAAATACCGAGCTAAAAGTGGGCAGAAGACGTCATTAAAGAAAGGATGTCAGATACCAGTACGAAAAGGACTGGGACGTTGTGCGGCAGGGACCGCGTGGGAGCTCCGAAAATCTGAGTATTATGCGCACGGGAGACCTGGAAGAATAAGGTTTGAAAGAAAGAAAAGGTAAAGCTACAGTAGAGCCCAGGTAAGAAGCCGGCATGGGAAGTTTAAATTCAAGGGAATACATAAAATGGATAAAAATAACTATATCAGGATTCCTGCTAAGGAGAATCCTTAGTGTGACCGCTTGGAAAAAATTTGGAGAGACAACTCGAGAGAAAGCAAAGATAGAAGATGTGGATACCTTAAAAATCTCACAAAGAATCTTAAACTCGTCCACGGAGAAAAACTTTAAACCTCCTGTTCCCCCCACGAACCCTAACAGACAAAGAACTCCCCCAGACACCAGGAACGGACACGGGGGTGGGACAGAACCGCGTGCAGACTGAGAACCACTTGCAAACCGAAAACCGCGTGCAAACCGAAAGGACCTAACAATAGACTTGGGCTGGGTTTTGCACTGGCAGGAGCGAGCACGTGGTGTGGACCACGTGGTTGTTAGGGAGAGACAGACCTTGGGTCCCCGAGACACTGCCTAGCTGCAGCCACGTGGCGGTCATGCCGGGGTTTGGGAGTCGCCATCTTGCCCATGGCCAGCTTGTCGAGTGTCCCAGCTTGAGGAAGTGTGCTTAGAACATGTTAATCCGGTAAGCAGTGAAACAACAGAGGACACCGGGGGGAGTCGGATTCACCTCCTCTGAAAAAGGACAAGCACTCATGCAGCACAGGGACAGAGCAGTGCCCCTGCACCCGCTGCCTCCGTGCTGCTGGGGAGGTCCATTGGACCCGCTGCACTCCACAGAAGCAATGCCTAAATTCCTTGAATAAATGCCAACTACAACGTCTGCAGGCGAGCGAAGAGGCGTGAGGTTTAAAATGGCACTGTCCATGGCACTTGTCAGCAGTGGGGGCATGAGAAGCGTGGCCGCGAGGCTTGTACAGGCTCACGGTGCGAGTTCACAGCAGAGGCGACGTCGAAATTGCGCGGTGGAGCAGGGCGCGTGAATGCCAGCGGCAGCGGCTGTGGCAGCAGCGCGCAGACCACGGCGTGGAGCCGTGGGACGCATGGGCGACGGCCCGGGGCCAGGCGGTGGGGTTGAGAGAAAGGTGGAGGTGCGCCAGGGCCAGGGCTGCCGGGAATCAGGGCGCGCTGGGACCTTGTCGAAAGCTGCCGAGACCGTGCCCGCAGCTGTGCCGGGTCCCTGATGTGCCACGGCCGGAGGAGCGGCGGCGATGCCGCAGCCGCAGAGCCCTGGCGGGGGGGAGGACGGGCGGCGGGAGTGTGTCTTGCCTCACTGCAAAAATCCCCTCACAGCGCCACTCGTGCCAAGATGGGGAGTGGCGGGCGCGGCAGGGCAAGAAACGGCCAGGGGGGTCAGCCCGACCCCTGGGCGGCTACGCAGGCTGACCCGGCTACACAGCTCTGCGCGGCTCGGGAGGGAGTGAGAGCCTGCGGGGCCGAGGCACGGGGACACGGCCAGGCGAGCCCCAAAAGGGGGCACTGCGCGGAACCAGCGTTGCGCTGGGACGGGGACAGCCCCCGCCGCCTGCGGTGGGGGGAGCCGTACAGCTAAGCCAGGACTGCAGTGTTCAACAGCGTAACAAAACTGCCGAGGCTGCAATGCCGCCGGTACGGCAAGCTCGATGCCGGCAAGCCGCTTGTGCAAGCTCAGAGAAGGCGGTGAGCTACGGAACAGCCGCGCGGTGGCACAGAAGAAAAAAGCAAGCCACGTGTAAGAGTCAGCGCTGCTGCATCTTTGCAGGGAGCGCGCGGGGCCGGGGATGGGACAGTGCGAGCTGCGAGCAAACGGCAGAGCCCTGCCCGAAATCTGCCGCGGGCAGAGAGGGAGGCGGCACAGACACAAGCTGGTGCCACGCAGAGACCCCTGCAGGGGCGGTCCTGCAGTCCGCGGTGGAAAATAATGCAGCTGAGCAGAACCGAGGCTGGGAAGGACGGCCCCGCCCCTTGTGCTGGAACAGAGCGGGGCTGAGCTGCAGCTAGCTGAGCTGCCTCTTGTACAGCTCAACCCCAGAGCTACAGCGTCATACTGTGTGCCTCCAGAGACATACAGAACTAAGTTAACATTGTATCTTCTTGTCTTGAAAACCTTTGGTAAGAACGCTGAAGCTTTAAGAGTTTTTCCTAATTTTTTCATTAGTTCCCCAGTGACTTAGTTTAAATTGTAAAGGTTGTTAAGTTGTTAAAGTTGTTAAGCTCCTACATAGATGCAGTTGTTGTGGCAATGTAGTTCAAATAACATGTTTAAAAAGTTCTTAAGCATCTCCACATCTTCTTAATTAATGCATTCAGATACTATTATCCCAAAAAGGTGGGCCTAGTGTCAGCAAAAATGCAAAAATAACTCCTTGTGGGTCATAACTAAGAGACTGAGTTAAAACTGATTATGATTGCTCTAACCAATATCATTCAAGAAATAGGACTGCAAAATATTCCAGAGGAGATTCATCAACCCAACAATGGAACAGATCTACAATGGAGAAGATTGCACAGTAACCTTCAACTTTGAGGTAAAAGACATTAAAAGGCATTAAAATGACTTATTGACTTTACTTCAAGCTCCAACAAAAGAATCACCTCTCAACCTTCAACTTTGAAGTAAAAGACACTAAAAAGCATAAAATTACTTATATTGCTTTACTTCAAAAAAAACCATTCCTGGACATAGCTATAGAAAAAATGCATGTTTGCCTAGCCTCCACATCTGTTTCTTCCACACTATCCACCTGAAACTGTCTAAATTGTTATTAACATATTTGTTAAGTTTGTTATTAAGAGCAAAAAGCAGCTACCAGAAATGGATAGACAAAGGCTGAAAAATTAACTGCATCCCGGACACTGAAAACAACTTGGACTGCTTGCTTACGGGGGATGCTGGATTTCAGGCTGTGTTAGCATATTGTAATGGTAACTGTTTGTGTATCTTTGAGTTTATTGACTTTTGATTTTCTGAACAAGGCTCACTTGTGGAGCAAGTTGTTTTCGGGGAAACACAATGCACACCAAATGTGTTTCAAAAAAAAAACAGTAAGAAGGGGGGGGAAGGAATATAGGTCTCCTCTATGTATGTAAACTTAACTCTTCTTCAAAACAGAAAAATCACAAAGAAACAATAAATGATAAAACAGAACCAGAAGAAACACATAAACAATAACCACTACAAAACCCCAAACTACGTGATTTAAAGCGACATAATAAAAATTCTAGGTATACGTGAGTGAGGATGACTGAAGTGGCCACTTATGTATGAATGTGAAAACTGTATAAATGAGAGAAGCTGTGTGAACATGTATGTGTGTAGACTTAGAAATACTTTCATAACACAACACTTATTCATTAAAAACCCTCAGATCAATAAATTTGTTTACCCAATTGCACACAAAACCTTAGGTAGAAAGTTCTAAGCGAATTTACTTATTACAAATTCTAAAGGTTGCACTGTTTATGGAGTCATAGAAGTTGCACTGTTAGTAAAGTTATATGAACAGTTTCAATAAAGGCCTTATCATGTGTCTAAGTCTGATGAGACTGCACTGTTTGCTAGAGAGGATGAGTTATGAGGTAGACCAAACTCCTCTCTCTCAGCACTTGTAATATCAAAATTAAGGGGCTTTACTCAAGGAAAATGTGGAAAACCAGAAGAAATAACAACCCTTTATTAAAAGATATATGTATGTTGGCAAAAAAAACAGTAACAGAACACAAAATCTAGACAGTTGTCCTAGAAAAAAACCAAAAAAAAAGTCTGAAGGAAATACTTCTCTGTCCTTTAGTGCAGTGCTAATTCTTGCCTGCAGGGGGCACTGTTGGATCGCGGAAAGTTTAGAACCTGCAGTTCTCGGTTGCAATCAACAGGGGTCACTGTTGGATCGCTGGAAGGTGTAGGACCTGCAGTTCTCGGTCGCGGTCAGCAGGGGGCACTGTTGGATTCCGGCGGTTGTCATGCAGAAAGAGGGGGTCCAACGGGAGCGGTCCTGGCCCCCGGGAGGGGCCGACAAGGAAATGGGGGGTCCTTCTCTCAATGGAGAAGAACGGGGAGGAAGACAACTCACTCCCACGGGACTCACCACTATTCCAAGTGACAGCATCTCAAAACTCCTTGTGCTGGTTTAAAAGTTAACCAGCAGGGGAAAATGAACTCAAAAGAGAGACCACAAGTCAGAATAACAATTTATTAAAAACAACACAGCAAGTATGATTATACAGACAAACAACCGAATTCAATCCACAAAAAAACCAAATGTACAACCCAGCACCCTGGGATATGAACAAGCAGGGTTCCCCGGGCCCCCCCCGAGTCCAAAGTAAAAGGGGGAATTGGAAAAAAACCTGCTGGTGGGAGAGCTATTGCAGTCCAGTTGAGGATGGTGGTCTCAGTCTGGTTGAGAGCGGTGAACTGTAGTCAGGTTGAGAGCGGTGAGCTGCAGTCTTCCTCTGGATCCCACGAGTGGAGAGAGTGCAAGGTTCTGAAACTCCAGGTTTATATATTCTCCAGCCCAGGCAGCAATGCTTAGCCCCTCCCCCAAAGTGGGGAATTCCATAAAAGGATGTTCAGTCCTTCCCTCAGAGTGGGGAATTCCATAAAAGGGTGTGAGGGTGCTCAGTCAGGGAATTCCACAAAAGGGCATGAGGACAGGAACATGGGGGGGGGCACCTCGCAGGCCTCTACTGACAACAGTTTCTGGGAAATGGCATGGAGGGCTATAGAATACACAGTTTTGGGCTACACCCATCCAATGATGAATCGGTCCCAGCTGTTCTAACTAGGACACTCCTCCCTTCTCTCCCGCGGGCAACGCAATTCTCCAACGAAACACAGCAGTCTGAGGAGCGAGGTAGTCGGACCAGTCGGAACCAGCAGTCCGAGCTGACCGGGATGGGAAAACCAGGGCAAACCGGCTTCCAGGTCCTCTCTCCTAAATGCCCTGGGCACAGACCCTGTCCCCATCTTCCAGACAGAAAAAAAACTCCACGGTCTCCCGCTCCCCCCAGCTCCTCCCCGAACAACCAACAATGCAGTCTGCCCCTCTCCCCTCAGAACAGAACCAGCCCCCTCCTCTCTCTCCAACCTCTCTAAATGGCCCATCAGCAGAGCCAGGGTACATCCTTTGTAAAACTAATGACCTCCCTTCCCCCCCGCTCACTCCATTTTCCCTTGGAGTGGGGCAGGGGACGAAAAATTCCCCTGAGTTCCTAATCTATAACATTATCCACCCCTAATTTTTCTTTCCCATGCTACCACACTTTATCAGATTAAATCCTCATACGTACATGCATTATTCTAACTATGTACACATCTACTAATATATACAGATACAGAGTTACATACAGATGCAAATATACGGTTACAACCAGTTCACCCGAGAATAAGGTCCCCTTGGGGTATGCACCGGGTTTCTCCATCTTCCTGCATCACCCACCAGGTGCATCCGGGCCCTTGGGCAAAAACAATCGCACGAATGGGTTTGCTTTTGCTCAAGACAGGGTTAATCCAAACCTTTTTCCCTAACATACCCCTCATGTGAGTCACTGGGACCTTGTCTCCATCCACGGTGTGGAGGGACTCTGATTGGGCAGGACCGCCTCGGTTGATGGAGCCTCTGGTGTTAACTAACCATGTAGCCTTTGCTAGATGCTGATCCTAGTGCTTGTCTGTCCCTCCACCTAACGCTTTCAGGGTAGTTTTCAACAGTCCATTATGCCGTTCAACTTTCCCTGCAGTTGCTGCATGGTATGGGATGTGGTACACTCACTTGATGCCATGCTCCTCCGTCCAGGTGGCAACTAAACTGTTCTTGAAATGAGTTCCATTATCTGATTTGATGCACTCTGGGGTGCCATGTCGCCACAGGACTTGCTTTTCAAGGCCCCGGATGGTATTTTGGGCAGTAGCGTGAGGCACCGGATACGTCTCCAGCCATCTAATGGTGGCTTCCACCATGGTGAGTACATAGGGCTTACCTTGGCGGGTTAGTGGCAGTGTGATGTAGTCAACTTGCCAGGCCTCCCCATACCTATACTTACTCCAACGTCCACCATACCATAGGGGCTTCGGTCTCTTAGCCTGTTTGATGGCAGCGCAGGTCTCACAGTCATGGATAATCTGGGAAATAATGTCCTTGGTTAAGTCCACCCCTCGGTCTCGTGCCCATCTATGGGTAGCATCTCTACCCTGATGACCTGAGGCATCATGGGCCCACCGTGCTAGGAACAACTCTCCTTTGTGCTGCCAGTCCAGGTCCACCTGTGACACCTTGACTTGTGCAGCTCGGTCTGCCTGTTCATTGTTGCGATGCTCCTCATTGACTCGACCTTTGCGCACTTGGGCATCTATGTGGCGGACTCTCACAACCAACTTCTCTGTCCGGGTGGCAATGTCTTGCCACGTATCAGCGGTCCAGATGGGTTTTCCCCTGCGTTCCCAATTGACCTTCTTCCATCTGTCCAACCTTCCCCTCAGAGTATTGGCTACCATCCACGAGTAAGTGTAGAGGTGCCAGGAGCAACTGTTCTTCTGTGCCAATCACCTCTGAGGCAGTTTGTACTCCTTCATAAACCGCTAGGATCTCTTTCTCTGTTGGGATGTAGTTGACTTCAGATCCCCTGTAGCTTCAGCTCCAGAACCCAAGTGGGCGGCCTCGAGTCTCACCAGGCACCTTTTGCCAGAGGCTCCAGGAGAGACCTTTATTCTCAACTGCAGAATAGAGTACAGTTTTCACATCTGTTCCCGTCCTGACTGACCCAAGGGCTACAGCGTGTGCAGTCTCGTTTAATCTGTTCGAATGCCTGTTGCTGTTCAGGGCCCCACTGAAAATCATTCTTTTTGTGGGTTACCAGATAGAGAGGACTTACGATTTGACTGTACTCTGGGATATGCATCCTCCAGAAACCTATGGCACCCAGAAAAGCTTGCGTTTCCTTCTTACTGGTCGGTGGGACCATTGCTGTGATCTTATCGATGACTTCTGTCAGGATCTGATGACGCCCATCTTACCATTTCACCCCCAGGAACTGGATTTCTCGGGCAGGTCCCTTAACCTTACTCTTCTTTATGGCAAGACCAACTCCCAGAAGGATCTGGATGATTTTCTTTCCTTTCTCAGAAACCTCCTCTACTATGTCTCCCCATATGATGATGTCATCAATGTACTGCAGGTGTTCTGGAGCCTCACCCTTCTCTAGTGTGGCCTGGATCAGTCCGTGGCAGATGGTGGGACTGTGTTTCCACCCCTGGGGCAGTCAGTTCCAAGTGTACTGCACCCCCCTCCAGGTGAAAGCGAACTGTGGTCTACACTCTGCTGTTAAGGGAATGGAAAAGAATGCATTTGCCATGTCAATAGTGGCATACAACTTCGCTGTCTTGGACTCCAACTCATACTGGAGCTCCAACATGTCTGGTACAGCAGCGCTCAGCAGTGGAATGGTTTCATTCAGGCCACGATAGTCCACAGTCAGTCTCCATTCTCTGTTAGACTTACGCACGGGTTAGATGGGACTGTTGAAGGGTGAATGGGTCTTGCTGATCACCCCTTGGCTCTCCAGCTCACGGATCATCTTATGGATGGGGATCACAGAGTCTCAGTTCATCCGGTACTGCCGGCGATGCACTATTGTGGTGACGATTGGCACTTGCTGTTCCTCAACTTTCAACAACCCTACGACCAAAGGGCTCTCTGAGAGACCAGGAAACGAGTTCAACTGTTTTTCATCTTGCCAGTCACTGTTTTCCTCTTGTGAATATCGACAGGAGGTGCACTCTAGCGGGTCATGTCCCTGACCGCAGGATACTGGTACAGCACTCACTTTTGCAGACTTCCCCTTTTCTTTTTCTTTCAGCTCTTGTACTCGGGCAACTAGGACCCGGGTAGGTTTCCTGTCCCACCGTCTCATATCTTCTCCATGGTCAGTTAGGAAGTACCACAACTCAGTTCGTGAGGTCTGTCCACTCTAGCTGGGGGGTGTCTGGTTCTCACTGGGGCCATAGGGAAATTGCTTCCCTCAATCCTCTCTTTCAACCCTGTAGTTAATTCCTTGAGCTCGTTAATAATTTTCTTTACAGAGGAGATGCGGGTCTGTAGTGGTCCTTCGATCATACTGTTGTACAACCGAAGTTTATTTATTACAGACATCACTGGTTCCCGCTTCTCCCCAACCTGCAATGATGTCAGGTAACCTTTATGTGTGGACGACCCCATACGTGTGAAACTCCACCACATCTGTGGTGTACACTTAACCTTGTCAGGATCATTGGTGGGTTGCCCATCCCCTCCAAACAATACTTCCAGCAATGCCATTTCCCTCAGCTGTAGGATCCCTTCTTCTGTGGTCTTCCAGGCCGTGGTATAATGATATGCCTGCAAAGAATCTCTGTAAATGAACCTCTCCCTCACACCGTCCAAAAGCCGTGCCCAGAGAGACAGGGACTTCAATTCCCTCACAAATGCCTCCTCAATACCCACATCCTGGGCAATGGACCTCAAGAACCTCGCTTCACCGCCATCAAGGTTTACGGCATCACCTGTAGAGTCCAAAACTTGGATCATCCAGGCCAGAACGGGTTCATTCGGTCAACGAGCAATGTCTCTCCGTGTGGTAGTTTGGGTTAGACCTTCCTTGGTGACCAGTTTGTAGCCAAGGAAGGGTCCAGATTTACCCAGTATTCCCTATGATTTTTACGTAAGTCAGACTATAAGAAGAAAGGAGGAGACACCTTCGTTCTCTTTCCTTCTGGCGACTTGGAGTTGCAGGTTCCCTGCTGTTGAGTCTGCCGTGTTGGGGAACGAGGCCTGGTAAGGCCTTGTCGACCTTGGGAGGCAGAGGTTGCCGGCGATCGTTCCGGAGCGACTCTCGGTTGTCCCAAGGAGAGTGGTGGGATATTTCTTTGCTAACTCTTTAGTTACTAGATCTCAGGTTACTGATTGGGATATATATATATATATATATTTTATTTTGGTTTTGTTCCTTTTCCCTTCCTCCTTCCCTTTCCCCTGTGAAATTGTATATATTTTAATTGTATATAACTGTAATATAAGTGTAAATATATTTATATATATCACTTTAACTGTCTCTCTCTCGTTTCGGGTTTTCTTAGTTGTTTTTTCTCCCTCTTCTCCCTGAGGTTTGGGGGGGGAGGGGGGACTTCTGGTGGTAAGGTTTGGAGACTTGTCAGGGAGCCAATTTCAAACCTTATCACCTTATCTGGTGTTTCAACCCGGTTATCTCAGGTTTGTTTCAGTTTTGCCACGATTGTTTGGGAACAAGTCTGGGAAGGGAGTCAAGTTGGTGCGAACACTGCCCATTGCTTGGGAACACTACCGGGAGAGCTGCCAAGAACCTTTTGTTTATATAAACATAACTTTGTTTGGGAACAAAGGAAAAGAAAATATAAAAATTACCTTTTTATTAATTTTCTTGGTTATTTTGACCATTTTCATATATGTTTCTGGGTATCCAGTGAGAACTAACCCAGAAGGCATCTACCAATATCTGCCTTTCCTTAATTGTGACATCAAAAGCCTAGTGACTGAGGTCCCTAGGATCAAAATTGGCCCCAATCCTTACCTAAATTGTTTGGCAACAGTTCTACTGTTCCTAAAACCCATGGAAGTGGTGTTTAACATTGGAAAGGTGGTGTGGTACTGCTTTCCTTGTTGCAGGAAAGGACGAAACTCAAAGGGATTTGCTGGAACTTTGGGAAGGGCCTTGAGAAAACCAGTCCCTGGAACTTTGGGAAGGGCCTTGAGAAAACCAGTCCCTGGATGGCAAGGATTCTGGGTCAACTTTGGTAAATTGGTAGGGCATGTGATACCTCCCATTAGTTGGGATTTCACACCAGAGCAAGTGTTTGATCCTGATGAGGTGGCACATCGTCTGGCAGAAGGGTGTTTTTCTTACGAGGACCCAAATATGCAGTTTTTTGCTTTGTATTGGGGCCTGGCGAGTGCCTATCGAGCTACTGTGGACTATGCTCGGAAGGCTAAGGCTGAGACGGAAACTCAAACCCTGCCACCTGAGACCAGCATCACCTCTACTACATGCACTGAAAGCGGAACCCAGACTACACCTCCTGAGATACCTCTCTCCCCTGTAGTGAAAAGGAAGTCATGGGCATCGGCACCCGAAACTTTAAGCCAGATGAAGATCAAAACAAGTCAGAAGATAATGGAGAGGGGACTGATACTGATACCAGTGCCAAAACTCCACCTCCACCTCCACGAGCAGTACCACCCCCAAAAGTGGAAACTACAGTTTTGCAGTCAATGACCCCAGCAGAACTCCAGGACTTACAAAGAGATTACACTCGTCAACCTGGTGAGCGAATTCTAGTGTGGTTGCTCCGATGTCGAGACCGTGGGGCTAGAGGTCACATATTATCAACTGCTGAAGCAGAAGAACTAACTTCCATCGCCAAAGACCGTGAACTTGATCACTTAATTGCAGAGGAGAGACCAGACCTCAGTCTTTGGACTCGACTTGTCTTAAGTGCGAGACAAAGGTTTCCATTTAAAGACTATTTACCATGTACCATGAGGAAACGGACCAAGGAAGAAGATGCCGTCCAGTACCTAAGGGAATTGGCATTGTTGGAAGTCATGTATGATGATGCTCAATACTATCCCGTCGCTGATGACCCAGAGGGTGTCACTTGCACAATGCCCATGTGGAAGAAGATAATCCAGGGTGTTCCTGCATCATATGTTCATACCTTGGCAGGAATAATACTTCCAAACACGCAAGAAACGCTTGTGGGCACGCTGTGTACGGTTCTACAACATCTAGAAGAAGCAGTAGAATCTAGGAATGAGTTTTCTAGAGACTATTTTGATTCTAGTTACAGACGAAGACCTGAGAGAGACGAACCTTACAGGTGCTCTGATTATGAAGATGACTACGGAGACCACAGGGACAGACACTACAGAGACAGATCAGCAGACCAGTCTAGACCACGATCTCGATCTTGGTCCCGGTCCCGCTCGCGATCTCCTTCCGTCACACGCAGAAGGAGCGAAACCCCTAAGCGTAGATCTAAGCGCGGTGAACTGTGGTCCTATCTGCGTGCCCACGGAGAAAACATGAGGAAGTGGGATGGTGAACCTACTTCCAGACTCGAGGCCAGAGTGAGAGAACTAAAACACAAGGAAACTGATAAGAAAGTCGTCTACGTAGTAGATACAGATTTCTTCGAAAAAGAACTGAGATCTCCCAGAAGCAGGAGGTCTGGAGTCTGTTTCCAGGATGACAAGAAAACCTCTGACAGGTCAAAACAAAGATCCGATGGTGAATGCTCCGACCAGAACCAATAGAGGGGCCCTGCCTTCTGCCAGGAGAAGGAGAGGGATGAGAAAGATAACAGAGTTTACTGGACTGTGTGGGTTCGATGGCCTGGCACATCGGATCCTCAGAGATACCAAGTTTTAATAGATATCAGCACACAGTGTACATTAATGCCCTCAGGACATGTGAGCACAGAGACTGTTTCAATTTCTGGGGTGACAGGAGGGTCTCAAGAGCTGTCGGTGGTAGAGGCCGAAATAAACCTGACAGGAGACCAATGGGAAAAACATTCCATTGTGACAGGGTCAGAAGTCCCTTGCATTCTCGGCATGGATTACCTCAGAAGAGGATACTTCAAAGACCCGAAGGGGTACCGATGGGTTTTTGGTATAATCGCGGTGATTGAAGAGGAATACAAAAGATTATCTGCCCTGCCCAGCCTCTCAGAAGATCCTTCTGTTGTAGGATTACTGCAAGTCGAGGACCAGCGAGTGCCAACAGCCACTAAGACAGTGCATAGGTGACAGTACCGGACAAATCGAGATGCTGTGATCCCCATCCATAAGATGATCCGCAAGTTGGAAAGCCAAGGGGTGGTTAGTAGAACACACTCACCCTTCAATAGCCCCATTTGGCCTGTACGCAAGTCCAATGGCAAATGGAGACTGACCATGGACTATCGTGGCTTGAATGAAGTCATGCCACCATTGAGTGCTGCTGTACCAGACATGTTGGAGCTCCAGTACGAGTTGGAGTCCAAGACAGCGAAGTGGTACGCCACCATCGACATCGCCAATGCATTCTTTTCCATTCCCTTAGCAGCAGAGTGCAGGTCTCAGTTTGCTATCACGTGGAGAGGTGTACAGTACATGTGGAACCGACTGCCCCAGGGGTGGAAGCACAGTCCAACCATCTGCCATGGACTGATTCAGGCCACACTGGAGAAGGGCAAGGCCCCAGAACATATCCAGTACATTGATGACATCATTGTATGGGGGGACACAGCAGAAGAAGTTTTCGAGAAAGGAGAGGAAATCATCCAGATTCTCCTTGACGCCGGTTTCGCCATCAAGAAGAATAAGGTCAAGGGACCTGCCAGAGAGATCCAGTTCCTAGGGGTGAAATGGCAAGATGGACGATGCCAGATACCAACAGATGTCATCAATAAGATTGTAGCCATGGCTCCACCGACCAACAAGAAGGAGACACAAACTTTCCTGGGGGTCATAGGTTTCTGGAGAATGCATATTCCTGAGTATAGCCAGATTGTGAACCCTCTTCACTTTGTGACCTGTAAAAAGAATACCTTTCAATGGGGTCCTGAACAGCAACAGGCATTTAAACAGATCAAGTAAGAGATTGCACATGCCATGGTTCTTGGACCAGTTCGGACAGGACCGGACGTGAAGAACGAACTTTACACTGCAGCTGGAGATAAAGGCCCCTCCTGGAGCCTCTGGCAAAAGGTGCCTGGTGAGACGCGAGGGCGACCACTTGGCCTCTGGAGCCGAAGTTACAGGGGTTCTGAAGCCAACTACACTCCTGTGGAAAAGGAAATTCTGGCAGCCTACGAAGGCATACAAGCAGCCTCAGAAGTGGTTGACACTGAAACACAGTTCCTCCTAGCACCCCGACTACCAGTCCTAAGTTGGATGTTCAAAGGGAAGGTGCCCCCTACGCATCATGCCACCGATGATACGTGGAGTAAGTGGATAGCCTTGATTACGCAGCGTGTATGATTGGGAAGCTCAAATCGCCCTGGAATTCTGAAGGTTATCACAAATTGACCTGAAGATGGGAATTTCAGTCTGGCAGAAGAAGAAGAAGAACCAGTGAGCAGAGCTGAAGAAGCTCCACCATTTGATGAGCTGCCAGATGAAGAAAGGTGTTATGCCCTTTTCACTGATGGTTCTTGCCATATTGTAGGAAGGAACCGGAAGTGGAAAACAACCGTTTGGAATCCCACCCGACGAGTGGCAGAAGCTGCAGAAGGTCAAGGCGAGTCGAGTCAATTTGTGGAACTCAAAGTCGTCCAATTGACCCTGGACATTGCCAAAAGAGAAGGATGGTCAAGACTCTACCTCTACAATGACTCATGGATGATAGCTAATGCCCTATGGGGGTGGTTAGACCGATGGAAGAAGATGAACTGGAGGCGTGGAGGAAAACCCATATGGGCTGTTGACTTGTGGCAGGACATCGCTGCCAGAGCGAAGAGTCTGAATGTGAGAGTCCACCATGTAGATGCCCATGTGTCCAAGAAGCGAGTTAATGAAGAACACGATAGCAACAGAGAAGCGGACCGAACTGCACAGATTGAAGTGTCACAAGTAGACCTAGACTGGCAGCAGAAGGGAGAGCTGTTCCTAGTTCGATGGGCCCATGATGTTTCTGGTCATCAGGGTCGAGATGCCACCCACAGATGGGCACGAGACCGAGGGGTGGATTTAACCATGGATATCATTTCTGAAGTTATCCATGATTGTGAGACTTGTGTTGCTATTAAGCAGACAAAAAGACTGAAGTCCCTGTGGTATGGTGGACAATGGGATAAGTATAAGTATGGAGAGGCATGGCAGGTTGATTATATCAAACTGCCACAGACCCGCCAAGGTAAGCGCTATGTGCTTACCATGGTGGAAGCAACCACCGGATGGCTAGAGACTTTTTCAGTGCCCCACGCAATGGCCTGGAATACCATTCTGGGTCTTGAAAAGAAAGTCCTGTGGGGACACGGGACTCCAGATCGTATTGAGTCAGACAACGGGACTCATTTCAAAAATGACTTAGTCACCACTTGGGCGAGGGAACATGGTATCAATTGGGTGTACCACATTCCTTATCATGCACCAGTTACTGGGAAGGTTGGAAGATGTAATGGACTGTTGAAGACAACTCTAAAGGCACTAGGTGAGGGAACTTACAAAAAATGGGATAAAAACTTAGTCAAGGTCACCTGACTAGTTAACACCAGGGATTCTGTTAATCGAACTGGCCCTGCACAAGCAGAATCCCTGCACATTGTTGATGGAGATAAAGTTCCAACAATCCATTTGAGGGGAATACTAGGGAAAGCTGTTTGGGTTACCCCTGCCTCAGGTCAAGACAAACCCATTCGTGGGATTGTCTTTACTCAAGGGCCAGGACATACGTGGTGGATAATGAGGAAAGACGGAGTGATCCAATGTGTGCCTCAAGGAAATTTAACCTTGGGTAAAAACTAATTGTATGACCTGAGTTGTGTTTTACAGGAAACCAACCACCAGACGAGAGAGAGAGAGAGACCTGAAGTAAGCTGATGCCGGTATCCAATGATGAGACAACCCAGAATGACGAAAGAGTCTTAAATGAGAACTGTAATTGTGACTGAGGAGACCAAAGATCTGGACCGAACTGAACTGATGTCAGTATTGATTTCCAACGACAACTGCGTCGAAAGACCAATGAGGACTATATATATATATGTATATGTGTATATATACGGGCGGGATGTAGGCGAACGTGAGATAGAGGTGTTGCATAAAAATAGTATGGAATAAGGGGTGGAGAATGTGGTAGTTCGGGCTAGACCTTCCTTGGTGACCAGTTTGTAGCCAAGGAAGGGTCCAGATTTACCCAGTATTCCCTACTATTGTTACGTAAACCAGACTATAAGAAGAAAGGAGGAGACACCTTCATTCTCTTTCCTTCTGGCGACTTGGAGGTGCAGGTTCCCTGCTGTTGAGTCTGCCGTGTTGGGGAATGAGGTCTGGTAAGGCCTTGTCAACCTTGGGAGGCAGAGGTTGCCGGCAATCGTTCCGGAGCGACTCTCGGTTGTCCCAAGGAGAGTGGTGGGATATTTCTTTGCTAACTCTTTAGTTACTAGATCTCAGGCTACTGATTGGGATATATATATATATATATTTTATTTTGGTTTTGTTCCTTTTCCCTTCCTCCTTCCCTTTCCCCTGTGAAATTGTATATATATTTCAATTGTATATAACTGTAATATAAGTGTAAATATATTTATATATATCACTTTAGCTGTCTCTCTCTCGTTTCGGGTTTTCTTAGTTGTCTTTTCTCCCTCTTCTCCCTGAGGTTTGGGGGGGGAGGGGGGACTTCTGGTGGTAAGGTTTGGAGACTTGTCAGGGAACCAGCTTCAAACCATATCAGTGCGTAAGTTCCGGAGGTTGTTATACGATAAAGACTCAGTGATGATTTCTGGCTCTGGAGCAACTACCTGTGAGGATCCTACCTCCCCATCATCGTTAACTGGGCGAGCTGATTTGGTTTTATATTTCTTCCTTTGGATGGGGGCAACCTCCATTGGCTTGATCTGCCCCTTTGCTTTGGCCTTATCCTGAGTCACCTTGGTATTAGGCATTTTGTTCTCATCCTTTTCTTTCCCCTGGAAGTGTTGCACCATACCGAGCAACTTCCTGTAGGCAATGACCAAAGCCCCACATGCAGTTGCCAACTGCCTCTCCGTGGATCCATCACTACCTCTCTCCCTCATGGTTTTCATTATTTTTGTAGGGTTCAAGAGTTGTTCAAGGGTGAACTTCCATATTATGGGAGCTGAGTAACTTTCTAGGAATTTACCCATGCCACTCAAGGTTTTCCACCCCTGGGGCAGGCTCCTGGATGCCTTCTCGGTAGGTCTTGACCTTGGCTTCGTATATCAGGTATACTATAATGGCACAAACTAGGATGAAAAACCCAACAATTGAAACGTCTCTGATGTCTAAAAAGGATTTAAACTTCCCAGAGGCCATTGTATTGTATCCAAAAGGAAACTGAATAAAGGGTTGGGCGCATGCATTCCCCTCTGTTTCTCCACAGGAATGGGTGCTATTATCTTTAAAACCCCATAGGAAACAGCTTAGGCTAGAGCAGTAGTGCATCCTTGAAGACATATTCCGGATGAAAATCACAGGTGCTGAGTTTGCCGTGTCATATACCCAATGCACAAACTCAAAGGTACTTATCACAATGAGAGTACTAGTATCTGAACTGAAACACATTGACAGGTGGGGCAGATATCTTGACCAGAGGAAAGCAAAAACCCCTAACATCATGGTGTCTACAAGTTCAAAACGCGTGTCAATCACACAAGGGGTTCAAAATGCGCATAACTCACACAAAAGGTAGTTATTATTTTTCCACCTTTCCTCTTTCCAGGCCTCATGTTGGGCGCCAAAAATGTCTCAGTCTGATGAGACTGGACTGTTTGCTAGAGAGGATGAGTTATGAGGTAGACCAAACTCCTCTCTCTCAGCACTTGTAATATCAAAATTAAGGGGCTTTACTCAAGGAAAATGTGGAAAACCAGAAGAAATAACAACCCTTTATTGAAAGATATATGTATGCTGACAGAAAAAAACAGTAACAGAACACAAAAAAACTAGACAGTTGTCCTAGAAAAAGAACAAAAAAAAAGTCTGAAGGAAATACTTCTCTGTCCTTTAGTGCAGTGCTAATTGTTGCCTGCAGGGGGTGCTGTTGGATCACTGAAAGTGTAGAACCTGCAGTTCTCAATCGCAGTCAGCAGGGGGCGCTGTTGGATCGTTGGAAGGTGTAGGACCTGCAGTTCTCGGACGCGGTCAGCAGGGGGCGCTGTTGGGTTCCGGTGGTTGCCATGCGGGAAGAGGGGGTCCAGCGGGAGCGGTCCTGGTCCCCGGGAGGGGCCGACAAGGAAATGGGGGGTCCTTCCCTCAATGGAGAAGAAAGGGGAGGAAGGCAGTTCACTCCCACGGGACTCACCACTATTCCAAGTGACAGCGTCTCAAAACTCCTCCCTTCTCTCCCGCGGGCAACGCAATTCTCCGACGAAACACAGTAGATCTGAGGAGCGAGGTAACCGGGTCAGTCGGAACCAGCAGTCCAAGCTGACCGGGATGGGAAAACCAGGGCAAACCGGTTTCCAGGTCCTCTCTCCTAAATGCCCTGGGCGCAGACCCTGTCCCCATCTTCCAGACAGAAAAAAACTCCACGGTCTCCCGCTCCCCCCAACTCCTCCCCGAACAACCAACAATGCAGTCTGCCCCTCTCCTCTCAGAAGAGAACCAGCTCCCTCCTCTCTCTCCAGCCTCTCTAAATGGCCCATCAGCAGAGCCAGGGTACATCCTTTGTAAAGCTAATGACCTCCCTTTTTCGCCCTGCTCACTCCGTTTTCCCTTGGAGTGGGGCAGGGGACGAAAAATTCCCCTGAGTTCCTAATCTATAGCATCATGTTAGACCCTGATTACATAGATAGTTAAAATAAGTTTAAGAAAAAGGTTAAGAATTGTTCTGTTGCTTGTCGTAATGTTAAAAACTGTTCTATTATATGCACTGTTCTGTACTTCTGTGGATAGGTTGGAGAGTTGGGCTGATTCCAACGGGATGAGGTTGAACAAGGTCAAGTGCCAGGTCCTGCACTTTGACCACAACAACCCCATGCAGCGCTACAGACTGGGGACAGAGTGACTGGAGAGCAACCAGGCAGAAAGGGACCTGGGAGTTTGGATTGACAAGAAGTTGAACATGAGTCAACAGTATGTCCAGGTGGTCAAGAAGGTCAATGGCATCCTGGCCTGCATCAGGAACAGTGTGGTCAACAGGTCCTGTACTCAGCGCTGGTGAGGCCACACCTTGAATACTGTGTCCAGTTTTGGACCCCTCAGTTCAGGAAGGATATTGAGGTCCAGGAGCAGGTCCAGAGGAGAACAACAAGGCTGGTAAAGGGACTCAAGCACAAGTCTTATGAGGAGAGGCTGAGGGAGCTGGGGCTGTTCAGTCTGGAGAAGAGGAGGCTCAGGGGAGACCTCATCACTCTCTACAACTACCTGAAAGGAGGTTGTAGCCAGGTGGGGGTTGGTCTCTTTTCCCAGGCAACTATCAACAAGACAAGAGGGCATGGTCTCAAGTTGTGCCAGGGGAGGTTTAGGTTAGATATTAGAAAGAATTTCTTTACAGAGAGGGTAATCAGACATTGGAATGGGTTGCCCAGGGAAGTAGTGGATTCTCCGTCCCTGGAGGTTTTTAGGAAGAAACTGGATGTGGTACTTAGTGCCATGGTCTAGCAACCGCAGCCGGAGTGGATCAAGGGTTGGACTTGATGATCTCGGAGGTCCCTTTACAACCCAGCTGATTCTATGATTCTATGATTCTTCATTAAAATAAAAATGGGGGATATGTAGGAGTTGGGTTTTAGGAAGGATGTCAGAGGGACATCCTGGGAAATTAAGTCCCGAAGTAGAATCATAGAATCATAGAATCATAGAATAGATTGGGTTGGAAAAGACCTCCAAGATCATCAAGTCCAACCCCTGATCCAACTCCAATTACTATATAATGGCACTAAGGACCACGTCCAATCTCTTTTTAAAAACCTCCAGGGATGGTGAATCCACCACCTCTCTGGGTAGGCCGTTCCAATGCCTGATAACCCTCTCTGTAAAGAATTTCTTCCTAACATCTAACCTAAACCTCCCCTGGTAGAGCTTGAGCCCATGTCCCCTTGTCCTATTGTTGGTTGCCTGGGAGAAGAGACCAACCCCCACCTGGCTATAACCTCCCTTCAGGTAGTTGAAGAGAGTGATGAGGTCGCCTCTAAGCCTTCTCTTCTCCAGACTGAACAACCCCAGCTCTCTCAGCCTCTCCTCATAGGACTTGTGCTCCAGTCCCTTCACCAGCCTCGTTGCTCTTCTTTGGACCCGCTCCAGCACCTCAATATCCTTCCTGAACTGAGGGGCCCAGAGCTGAACACAATACTCAAGGTGTGGCCTCACCAATGCAGAGTACAGGGGAAGGATCACTTCCCTGCTCCTGCTGGCCACACTGTTCTTGATGCAGGCCAGGATGCCATTGGCCTTCTTGGCCACCTGAGCACACTGCTGGCTCATGTTCAGCCTCCTGTCAATCAGCACCCCCAGGTCCCTTTCCGCCTGGCTGCTCTCTAGCCACTCTGTGCCCAACCTATAGCGCTGCAGGGGGTTGTTGTGGCCTGCACATGGGCAGTGAGATACCCCATGGTGGTTGGTCAAGAGAGTCGTGTTGCTTTGAGTTGCATATAAAAAATGTTGTCTCATTTGCTTAAATGGATTTGGTTGCTGAACCCCAATCAACTAACTGGGTCTGTGTGAGTTTATTTATTTATTATATTAATAAGACATAAGGAACAAGTGCAAGGCAGATGCGAAGTTCAGGATTTCTCATTCTGCCTTGTCTGTTCTCAATTGCCTGAGAATATGTCTTTAATGCCTGCTTTGCCTCTGTGGTCAAGGACTGACCAGATGTTAAATCTGGATGACCTTTTAGCAGCTCAAAGAGGGGGTGAAGTTCCTCTGTAGTTTAGCCTAAGATAGGCCTTAACCAGTTGATAACTCTAAAAGTTTCTTCAAGTCATTCAAGGTTAAATTGTCCTTTACCTTAATTGTCAGTGGTTGGGGTGAGATTTCTTGCTGCGTGATCCTCCATCCAAGATAGGTCCAGGGTTGAGATCGTTGGATCTTCTCTGGAGCGACCTGTAACCCTGCTTCTTGGACAGCATTAGTCAGAGCAGTTATAACAGTTTGTAATTCAGTCTCTTTGGCCGTGGTGACTAAGATGTCATCCATGTAATGGTAAATAATTGCTGAGGGGTGAAACTTTCTGACAGGATGGATAGCTTTTGCCACAACAGTCTGACAAATCGTTGCACTGTTATGCATCCTCTGAGGCAAAACAACCCAGTGGTACCTCTGCATAGGCTCTGCATGGTTTAAAGCAGGGATGGAGAAAGTAAAGCATGGTGCATCATCAGGGTGTAGGAAAATGGTGAAAAAACAGTCCTTTAAGTCAATTACCGTTAATGGTCATTCTTCTGGAAGCATAGTAGGTGAGGGGACTCCTGGTTGTAATGCTCCCATGGGTTCTATGACTGAGTTAATTGCTCTTAGGTCTTGCAGTATCTGCCATCTGCCACTTTTCTTTGGAATGCAGAACACTGGAGTGTTCCACGGACTGGAGGTTGGCACTATGTATCCTGCATCTAGTTGCTCTTGGACTAGGTCTCTTAGGTGAACAAGCCGTTCCCTTTTCAGGGACCATTGATTTACCCATATAGGGTCATGAGTTTTCCATGTCAGCTTAATTTGTCCTTGGAATGGCTGGTCAATGGCCCTCATTGAAAAATCCTGAGCATCTCTAGTTGCAACCTGCATGTCAGTGCCAAATTGACCCAGCACATCTCTTCCCCACAAAGTGCATGGGATAGGAGCAACAAAAGGAGCTATCTTGGTAACCTGCCCCTCTGACCCCAACACTGTACATATTCGTGCACTCTGTCTAGGCCTCTGCATGCCTCCAACCCCTTGGATGGTCGAAGCAGGAAATACAGTGGGTCAATCAACTGGCCAGTCAGTGTCTTTTACAATAGTAACATCTGCTCCTGTGTCCACCAAACCTTTGAATTTGCATCCGTCTATGTGACAAGTCATAATTGGTTGTGACATAGAAATAGTTTTTGTCCAGAATATTTGAGGTTTACCTTTGCTCCCGAAAGCCCCCGAGCCCCTTTCCCCCTCCCCAGTCGGTGACACACTGTAAAAGGGGATTAACTGGGCAAACCATTGTCCCTCAGGTATGTAACAGGGAGGCGCTGGGGTCCATGCCATGATTTGTATCTCACTATGAGAGTCAGAGTCAATCACTCCAGGTAAGACAAAGAAACCCATCCTGGTGGTTGACAATCATCCGATTAGAAGGGCATGGACTCCTGGGCCTAGGAGTCCCCAAACTCCTGTGAGAATCAACACTACAGCAGTGGAAGTTATATTTATTGGTCTATCGGAGACCAAGTCCAGGTCTGCTTTTCCTGCCGTGGCAGCAAGTCACCAATCTGTTTTCTTGGGTCCTATTTATTTGCTGGACTGGGGTGCTTGGCTTTGTACCCTGTCTGCAGTTTCCCTGATGGGAAGGGTTTTTTCTCAGGTCGACTCGACTTTGACCTTCATTAAACCACCGTTTCCCATGGTGACATTTTTGGCATACTGCTGAGGGGGGTTTCTTTGGGCAGTCCTTATAAAAATGATCAGCAGTACCACATCTGTAGCAGCTCTCTTTCCCTTTTACTCCGTCCTGTAATCTCAGTTGGGCGCTTAAGGTTGTTGCTAGAGAGGCAGTGTGATGTTCGACCGATCTGACACCCTGACACGCTCAGACCATCTCAACTATGGTGCAGTTTTCCCTTTTAGGGAAAGTCTGCAAGGCTTGCTTACAATCTGGGTTTGAATGCTCATAAACAAGCTGACTAAAAAGCAACTCTCTAGCATCCTCATGTTCTATTTGCCTGTTTAAAGATGCCTGCAGCCAATCGAGGAATTGTGAGAAGGATTCAGTCAGTCTCTGAAGGACCTTTGTGAAGGACAAGTTACTATCCCTGTCCGTACTAGGGAGTTTTCTTATCGCCCTTAAAGTCTTTTTCGCAATCACCTCATATATCTCCCAAGGGTAACCTATCTGGGATTCAGCTGCCATGTAGACTCCCTCCCCTGCCAAATGATTGCAAGTCATGCCCACCTGCAAACCGCCTGGGTCATTTGCATAATATGTGCAATTCTCCCAAAAGTCAGTTAACCAGATGCTGTACTGGGTTGTTGTTAAAACCATCTTTATCAGCGTCTTCCAATCATGAGGTGTAAATACATAGGTAGTACTCAGTGTCTCCAAATACGAAAACGTATGAGACGAGGAAACGCCACTCTCTTTAACAATTTGCCTCAATTCCTTGGTCATCTCATAGGGCAAACTTTGGAAGTGAGGATTGTGCCGTGACCAGTATATAACTGGACATGCATTAATAACTTTCCAGTCTCCTGACCACACCGCTTCCTCGCGACATTTTTCCCACCAGTTTACTGACACCCCCGCGTTTGCACACTCGTCCTCGTCTAGAGGAACTTGTCTCAGTCTGAGGAGACTGGAATGTTTGCTAAAGAGGATGAGTTATAAGATAGACCAAACTCCTCTCTCTCAGCAACTGTAAATTCAAAATTAAGGGGCTTTAATCAAGGAAGTGTGGAAAAAACAGAAGAAATAACAACCCTTTATTGAAAGATATATGTATGTTGGCAAAAACAGTAACAGAACACAAAAAACTAGACAGTAATCCTAGAAAAAATGTCGTGGCCTGCAGGGGGCGTTGTTGGGTCGCTGAAGGTGCAGGACCTGCAGTACCCTGTCGTGACCGACAGGGAACGGGACAGCCAGGCAGGTCTAAGCCAGCAGGATGAGAAGTCGAGCTGACCAGGATGAGTAGCCAAAAAAAAAACCAGACCCCCAGTCCCTCTCTCCAAATGCCTGCACGCAGACCCCCCGTCTCACTCCGAGAGCCAACTCCGCAGTCTACCCAGTTCTCTGTCTGGGCGGTCAGTTCCCCCTAGTTTCTCTGATGGCCCATTAACCAGGAATTCAGTTAGATCTTTTGTAATGCTAATAGGTTCCCTTCCCCCTTTTCCACTCAAACTCCGTCTTTCCTACAGTGTGGGGGGGTAGGGGAAAGACAAACTCTCCTGAATTCCTAACCTATAACAGAACTACAGTTGATTCCTCCTCAGCATCCTCTGATGCCTCACTACCCACGGTTCAGACACACTCGACTCCCGGTAACGGTATGCCAGAAGATGACCACTGTGACAGAAAAGGCATACCCTCTCCATTCATGTGGTTGGGACAAGATGGTTGTGGGGTCAGAAGAGACTGCCCAAGTTCGCGTGCAAGATGGTTGTGCCCATGTCACGCTTCTCTCGCCACGAGGTCATGGCTCATCAGCGACAAAGGGGGGTGAGTTGTCTGGGTTCCCCTCCCCCAGGAGGAATTCACAAACTGCCCCTGTGTAATGGATTCATGGTTAAAAATTTGTGCCCCTTCAATGCAACTCGCGCGTGCACCAAAACCGAGACTCTCGTCGTAACTTACATCGCTCTCCCTCTGTTCCTGCCAGCGCAAAGTCCAACTCAAACCCACTGTTAGGTCCTCTCGATCTGCACGCAGCCCCCCCCCCCCCCCGTGTCTGTTCCTGATCTCCGGGGAATGGTTACACCTAACAATATTGGTGGGGGGTGCAGGAAAATGGGTGTTTGAGTCTCTGGGGGGGGTTCTGCTTTCTCTGAGCAATTTGCAGGGCGTTCCAAGCTGGTAAACATCTGAAAGTTTCCACATCCCCAAACATCGATCTTTCTCTCATCATCCTTCCAAGTTTTTGCCAGGTGGTTATATTATATTTAAGACTCCGACCAGCGGAAACCCCGGTGCAATGATTTTTGTCCATTGCAATAGTTCTGTTATGTTCGCATGTGTGATCTCGGTGGGATATTGTCTTAGCAAGAGACACACAGCTTCTGCAGCTCTTTCTATCTCCCGGGAGACTGAATTCCCCATGCCGTCTTCCTACCTTTTTTTCTTCACTGTTTTTCCTCTCAGTGTCCCTTCTCCGTTGTTTTTTTTCTCAACGTGCATTTTTCACTGCTTTTCTTCTTTACTGCTTTTTTCTTCTCTGTTTTTTTTCTTTTGCGCATGTACTGTAGTTTTCAGAGCTCTATTCAGCAGATCGCTGTTTTGCATCCTCCAGTCGCCTTCTGGGTTGGTTTTTATCAACGTCTTTGCTTTTTTCCGGAAAGTGTTCCTCAGTTTTTAAAACAAGCTAGTGTGAATGCTACTGCAATTTTTCCTCGGTGCACGGCAGTCTTGAATCATTCCTGTTACAGGGAAAGTCCCTGTTCGGGCACCAGATGTGACGTTTATTAATATAATAAATAATAAACTCACATGACCCAGTTGGTTGAGGTCCAAGCAACCAAATCCATTTATTGGAAGCAAACAACACCTTTTGTATGCACTTTAAAACAACATGTGATTCTCTTAACCAATTACCATGGGGTACCCCAGTGTCCATGTGTGCAGGAGTACATTTGAGACTTCATTTCCCAGGATGCTCCTTCCAGCATCCCTAAAACATGCCCCCTACATCACCCTGCAGTTGAATTTGCTAATGTGTTATGAGCAGCTGGGAGGTTTATGTGGCTCACATTGGAGAATGAACACTGTGGGGCCAGGGGTTAAGGTTGAATGGTGCTTCTCCAAGAGTCACTTGAGATAACCCACCAAGGGTTTCAAGAAAGTCAACCTATCTTGGACTAAAAGGTGTGAGAAGCTGCAGGTGGGTCACCAGTTCATGAAGTGACTAGACTGGGACCCAATCTGTTCACAGTTAAGTCTTTTAGGGCTATTCTGCAACACAGTACAAGAATCTCTGCCACCTACACTGGTAGGTGCTTCCCAGAACAGTCTCCTGTCTTGGTTATAACTGAACTGGTCGGTGGAAAGAGTTGCCAGATCCTAAGGAGGTCCTGAAAAAAAGGTTGGCAGTTTGGATGGCTATTAGGAAGCTAAGGGTCGTTATGAAGATGACATTGGGCTAGAAGGATCTTCGGTCTGGCCTAATATGACCATTCTTATTCCCTCCTTATGTTATGTTCTTCACTGAGGTGAGCAGATGGAAGATGAGTCAACTAATGTTAGGGTTGAGATCAGCTGCCATGTACTTCCTATGTGAAGTCATATGGTGTCCAAGTATTTTCCCCTTTGAGTCAACTGAGACTGAACTCACCTTCTGCTTTTTGTGTATCCACCCTGGAGATCAACAGAAAACAGCCCCCACACTAGATCATTTACTTATCTGAAACAGAGTCAAGCTAGTTATAGACTTGAACATCATCAGGACCCGGGAAAGATCTGGACCCAGATATAGCCTATTCTACCTTGGTAATTATTTAATTTTGTGCCCAGGGCATTTGTGCATAGTTTTCATCAAACATCGTTTTATCATTGTTAAGCTAAGTGTGGTGGTGGTAAGGTGCTGTGGTTGGCAGTGCTGGGTATGCCTGCCCTCATACACTGGTCCAAGGGAGTCAGTTGTCGTTGCTTGGCATGGTAGCAGTCAAATTTAAGCAGCTTGAGGAGGTTTTTTAAGGTAGGGAGATGAGAGGATTAGGGGAGGGAAACATACTTTCACTGTTCATCCTTCTTTGTTGTGTACTCTGGTTTTATACTTACTGCTGTGCAGTATCAATATTGCCAGTCACAAGGTTTCATTTGGGACCACCCTGTGGATACCTGGAACTTGGACTGTATAAAGGTGGTACCCCCCGAAAAGAACAACTCCGAGAACCCCACCACCAAGAAGCCCAGGGTTAAAAAGGACCAACAGGATGCTGCTGGATACACGCGTGGTGACTGTCTTCTGCTTGCTCTCTCTCTCTCTTTCTCTCTCTCTCTCTTTCTCTCTCTCCTCCCCTCTTTTCTATTTCTTTCTCTCTCTCTACCTCACATTTACCGTTAAATAAAATCTGTATTGTTGACTTCAGCATATGGTCTTGTTTGCACCTTAATTCGGGCAGAGGCATGTCTCACTAATTGCATCATAACAGCAGTGAGGGGGATTTCAGCTAGCCCCTGCAGAAAAGCCAGGTCCTCCAGATATGGGTGTGACACAACCACCCCAGCAAGACCTAGGCACCCAGCACATGCATGTGAGTCACTTAAAGAGACAGGAAGGAATGTTTCAGCATTCAGAGGTCTCACTGTATTTACACCTACATAATTGCTATACTCACCCATATTGCAAAAATTAAGCCATGTGGTTGGGTTGTGCATGGTCTGTGATCACCCAGAAGACAATTGACTATGTTTGAATAGTGCTGATGCCTACTTTTATGGCACCAGCATTATTCAAGCTGGTGAATAGCTTGTCTCACAATATTTATGTGAATGTATTGAAACAAAGAAATCACACCCAAAGTGTCGTTGGATGAAACATTCCTTTAATTCGTCATGACTGGAGCATGGGGAATAATTCGCCATACATGCTCACCAAAATACAGTTCCTTCCGATAATTATGCACTGTAACATTCAAAGTTGCCTCCCAAAAACACCCCCCCCCTTTATTAGGACATGATCTTATGCTCAGATTTCACCTAGTTGGTCTTTCATGGATCAAGACTGCCATCTACTGTCTCTTTTGCAGCAGAAATTTGGAGTGGGGGGTCTCACTTTGGGGGTCATTTTACTTTGGCCTCGCATATTCATCCTCACTAAGTCAACAAATTCAGATTGATGATTCCAACCTCTGACCCTCATCTGATTGTCTTTGCTCACTACAAGACACATCTATCACTAGTTAAAAGATGACAAAAGGTTATTCTCTACTGTTGCCTTAAGATCAGGAGTCAAAAAAACTCCAGGTCAATTTAGTATAGAGATAAGATATAGAGAACAGGTCTTCAATGAAGGTCTTCTGGCACAAGGAGTACACACAGTGCACAGCCCCCATGTCCAGGGGTTCCACAATTTATGGTCTGATTTGAGAACTATCCGCCCCCAGATCCTCCCCAAATCCTCCCCCTGGCACACCTCTTTGGAATTGAGTTGGGGGGGTCCCAAGACCCCTTTCTTCCTCATCTTCCTTTTCTTCACGTGCATACTGTCTTTGGAGCTTCTCCAAGGTTCCGGGTTTGAAGGTTGCTTTGACTATGATGGTATCTTGTTCAGACCTGAGGTGCATATGTTCTTAAACAGAATATATTTACTAAAGTCCTGCCTTGAAAAGGAGCCTAAACAAGCCTAAAGAATTTAGAAAATTCGATACGAAATGGGGAAATAGGGTTTGGTGAGTGTTTACTATTCCAAAGTGTGATAGACTATACAATTATACTAAAAATCTATATTTACTACACAGTTACTTCTAAAATCTACAAAAAGTTAAAATTTCTAAAAATCCAAAGGCATCATGACAAAAACAATTCTTCATTGTATTTAATCCTTAGCAGAACAACTTCTATTGATTGTGTCCTTTGAAGCATATGTTTCATTTAGTTAATTTCCTTCAGCTATTTTCAATTATCTTAGCTTCCCTTACCCTTATCTTACAACACTAAACTAATTATATGTATACAAGAAAAATAGTCAAAATGGTAAAACTCAGAAAAGCATACATTTGGTTGATAAAGATACAACTCCTAAGGTCAAAGAGCACTAAACTCCTCAATTCCTAATCAAGGTAGAAATGTTGCCCCTTTCAACTCAGTATTTTGACAAGGACATTTGTTAACAAAGAGTTCAAATCCTAGGTTCTGAGGCAAAGTCGGTGTCGTGGTTTAACTGCCCAGTGGGAAAGGACCTGGGGGTGCTGGTCAACAGCCAGCTGAACATGAGTCAGCAGTGTGCCCAGATGGCCAAGAAGGCCCTTGGCATCCTTGCCTGTATGAGTAATAGTGTGGCAAGTAGGACTAGGAAAGTAATTGTCCCTCTGTACTTGGCACTGATGAGGCCACACCTTGAATCTTGTGCCCTGTTTTGGATCCCTCAAGATAAAAAAGACATTGAGGTGCTGGAGTACGTCCAGAGAAGGGCAATGAAGCCAGGGAAGGGTCTAGAGGGTAAGTCCTATAGGGACCTGCTGAGGAAACTGGAGTTGTTTAGCCTGAAGAAAAGGAGTCTCTTAAAATTCCTTTCCAAACTTAATATTTCTATGATTCTATGATTCTAAACATTGAGGTTGCAGAAGATTTAGGACCAAAGGTGAGGGAGGAAGAGGAAAGGGGAGGAGGAAGTGATGAAAAAAGGCTACCTGGGAAGATTTGGAATATAGGCTACATACAGAAAAAAGTAAAACAGAAATATTTTTTCATGTTATCTCAGCACCCTTGGTAATAAACAAAACCTAGAAAGGCAAAAGAGCACAATCACAGAGAAAAATCCACAAGGATCAGGACTGATCTGTCTTGTGAAGTCTTTACTAAAGATCATTTTTAAATGTCATATGAGCATAAACTCAAAAAGTTTGTTTCTGTCTAACTGATACGGTTTGAAGCTGGTTCCCTGCCAAGTCTCCAAACCTTACCACAAGAAGTCCCCCGTCCCCCCCCCAAAACCTCAGGGAGAAGAGGGAGAAAAAACAACCAAGAAAACTGAAATGAGAGAGAGACAGTTAAAGCAATATATATAAATATATTTACACTTATGTTACAGTTATGCACAATTGAAATATATATATAATTTCACAAGGGAAAGGGAAGGGGGAAGGGAAAAGGAACAAAACCAAAATAATATATATATATATATATATCCTGATTAGTAGCCCAGTATCTAGCAACTAAAAGAATTGGCAAAAAAAACTTACTCTCCTTGGGACAACGGAGAGTCACGCTGGAACGATCGCCGGTAACCTCCATCTCCCAAAGTCGACAAGGCCTTACCAGGCCTAGCTCCCACACACGACAGACTCAACAGCAGGGAACCTGCACCTCCAAGCCGCCGGAAGGAAAGAGAGCGAAGGCCTTTCCTCCTTTCTTCTTATAGCCTGGCTTACGTAAAAATCGTAAGGAATACTGGGTAAATCTGGACCCTTCCTTGGTTAAAAACTTGTCATCAAGGAAGGTCCAGACCAAACTACCACAATAACTTTCTCTACATAAAGAGTGGAAGAAAGACAACACATATTAAGGCAACAAACTCTAGATAGCTTAGTATAACAGCAGAAATCAAAATAAAGCAAAAAACCTGCAGTTGGAAGAGAAATAAAATTGAAAGACTTTTGGGTGAAACCCTAGAAATGCTCCCAGTAGCTCTAGGATTAAATATCTGATATGTATTTTAAAAGTTTCCATTTTTATTGATTTTGATTAGTGTTTAAATTTAGAATAAACATTGTTCTGTCAAATATATCTCAGTATCATGAGGTGAAGAATCAAAAGGGAAAGAAATTTTAACCCCAGCTTTAAAAACTTCAGTGATCTCTCCATCCTGCCTCAGAACACTTCAGTTTCTCACACTTTTTTTTTTTAAATTCTGGAAAGGTGTTACAGGCTTCAGACATAATGTTAAAGATAAGAACTTATTCCACAGATAGTCATAAATAACTAAAATAAAACATTTCATAAAATAGTTCAGTGACATCTGAAAATGTATAAAGCTCTGTCCTAATGGAAAAAAGATGTTATTTTTACAATATATTAACTAACAGTAGGAAATGCAATGTAGTGAATTCCTATTCTACACAAAATAGGTAAATGCATCCGAACTGGTTAATGCAAATCCTACGACTGCACAAGTGATCGCATGGGTGCTAGTCCATGCAACATCTGCAAAATATTTCACCCATGTTAGGACTTCAAAATGTTTTTACTGTGTGTCTGTAAAGTAAGATACACGCAGGTACCCCTAAAAATGCCAAGGCAGTGGAAAGAATCCAAAAAGGTTTATTCTGAAGACAAAGACACTAAAACTTACAAAGGGAAACCCACACCAGGCTGTGAAGCAGCACTGGACCTGAGAGAGAGAGTCGCCTCCTCCCTCTTCTTCATTTTTATTATCTCTCTGGTCTCTCTGCTTCGCCTGCTTGTAACATCTGTTTTATCTCTCTGCATTCCAGGGAGCTGCCCACAGGGGCAGTTTTTCTCTGGAATGTAAGAGGGAAAGAACATTTCCCCTATCTTTGGAAAAGTTATTTCTGTAATATATTTTGTCCTTTAGAACAACAAACACCAAGTCCTAAAAGTATGTATATGTATGCAGTTGAATGTCTTCACCCATATTTGCAGTTAAATTTTGGAGAAGATTTTGAACAGTGATAAAGAGAAAGGAGGAGGAAGAGAGAAAGTGATTGATTTATGTTGTGTTGGAAGACCTGCTGTAGTGGGTCTGTGGTTGTGTTTGTCAATATAGTAGGAGAAAGCGTGAGTTTTTTTTACTGTTAAAAATTTGATTTTAGAGGAGCTGGTATGTGTTCGCAAGTGATAAAATGGATTATTTTACTTACCTGTGTCTCCAGTTTGGCACTTTTAGAGATCCTCACCCAATAAACAAACTAACACGAGAAAGGGGGGGGTTGTAGTGAAATAAGAAGGGGAACCACTGCTTTACTCTCAATATGGGTTGGAAATAAAATATTTATAAAAGGTTCATTTCAGCAGACAGACCTGGGAACCAAGCAAAGACACCAAAACTTGGACTGGAGGTGGTATGGATGAAAAAGATTTTTGTGCAAAAATGAACAAATACCAATCTCCAAAAAGTGATGCATATACAAAATTGGAGTGCAATTTTGAATAATACTGTCAGAACACTAGATAATACCATGACTATTATACTTGTCTTTTGTTATCTTCTGATTTGTAAATATTCTGTCCTGGCAGTTTAACAACCTTTTATACTTCCTGATTACTACAGCTATCCTGGGGAAAGGGGAGCAGGGAGAGAATTTATTAACTCCTTTGTCCCCAGGGGTGGGCGAAGGGGGGTTAGACTGAATCCTAAGGGGTTGTGCTGAGTCCTAAAAGGCTATAAATAGCCCCAAGATCCCCAATACAAAAAGGCTAAAAGAACAAAAATCAGGAAGCATAATTCTAATCAATACAAGAGTTGCATTTTAGGTATTAATCAAACTTTAGTACCCACTGCTGTAAGTTTTGTATCGATAAGGGGAGCCACGGGTCAAACAGAAAAAGTTCATTTCTTGAAACCTTTAAAATACAAATTAGGAAAGCAATTTGAAATGCACAGATTCTTATACATGCCAAACTCACCAGTTTGTTTACTGGGAAGAAACGTACTAGAGCCATTGAGAGTTGAAATTAAATTTGAACAGAACATCATAAAATTCAAAGTAAAAAGGAGCAATTGATTGAGATTTTAAATCTTGCCCTAATAGAGACTCAAAGTTCAAGCAGCATACATGAAGTAGTAACAGATCAAAGTATGAGCTTCGAAAACTCCAAGAAGAGCAAAAATAATGTTGTCAATTTAAGTAAAAGTTAAATTAGGTACACAACCAATAATGATTAAACAATATCCCCTAAAATAGAGAATCAGGAAAGGATTCAACACAATATAGAAAAGTTTATTAAACATGAGTTATTAAAAAAAAATATAAATCAAAATATAATACTCCCATCTTACCAGTAAAGGAACCTGATGGGAAGTATAAGATAGTGCAAGATCTTAGAGCAATAAATAAGATAACTAAAGGCTTGCACCCCATAGTAACAAATCCGTATACACTGCTGACTAAATTAACACCAGAGCTAAAATAGTTTACTGTCCTGGATCTAAAGGATGCTTTCTTCTGCCTACCCTGAAGTCATGAAAGTTAATCACTATTCCTATTTAAATGAGAAAATCCTCGCAGGAGAAAGAAAATCCACAATAATATGTATTGAATGAACTGTTAACATACTAAACTGTCTCAGATTAATTGAGTACTAAGCCTCTCCACAGAAAGCTCAAGTAGTTATACAACAAGTCCGAAATCGCTGCAAGACAATGAACCCTAAAAAGAACAAAGAAAGAAGCTATCTATCTGCCAGACTCCTCGGTCACAGACAAAGGAAGAGCTCCAAACATTACTCAGAATGACCGAATAATGTCGTTTATAGATCTACAGCTATGGACTTCTGGTAAAGCCCCTGTGTGAACTCATAAAGGTGAGTCCAACATACTCACTTGGGGTAAAGAAACTGATAAAGTTTTTCATAAGCTAAAACAAAACTGATGAGGACTCCAGCCCTTGATTTAAATCATTGGTTTTTCCCTCAGCACTTTCTGAAATACCAAGCCACACTGATTGAACAAAATAATCAATCCAGTTTTTTCTTCAAGAAGTCACCAAAAATACAGTTGCACATGGTTGCTTAGAGACAATAAGAGCAACGTACTCAAGCCGACCAGACTTGAAAGAAGAACCCCTGAAAGATGCTAAAGACTTCTGGTTCACAGAAAAAATTTCGTCCAGAAAAGAGGACATAAAGCTAGATATGCAATAACCACGATAAATGAAGTAATAAAGGCAAGAGCCCTCCCTGTCAATACCTTAACTCGAAAAACAGAGATTATAACACTTCAGTTGCCAGAAAAGTTGCTATTATGCAAAAAGGGTGTTACTGACCTTGAAAGAAGAAATGCCATGGATGATCGTAGACAAAAAGGGCAGTAAAAGCAGAGGAAAGCAAAATCCAGTATTTGATCCCTGATGGTCAAATTCAAATTCAGTAGTCAAAGACAGAGCCTAGATACTCTAAAGAAGACTGAAAGTTAATCCAGAATTTAAGAGGAAAAATAGAAGAAAAACAAATGGGCCAAGAAACCACAGGGTAAGCTCTTCTATTTTATGAACACTTATCATAACAGAACACAAGAAAACACATTAGGAGCAGAAACTCTATACAAATATCTAAACCAAAATATAGTAACACGAAATCTCTATACCATTGTGAGACAGGAGATGCATAGCAAAATTCAACTAAGACAAATAGAAAAAATAATTATCCAAGACAGGAATGGCAAATTGATTTTTAGAACTACCCAGAAAAAGAGGGGTATAGATATTTGCTTGTTCTCACTGACACTTTTTCAAATTGACCTGAGGCGTATCCTTGTCAAACTAACCTAGCCAGAAACATGATAAAAGTACTATTAAAAATTATATTGTACATTTATAAAAACAACTTAAAAATGTTAAAGAGCTAATCCTCGAAACAAGCCTGTAACCTCGAGAGGCCAATTCATAATGTTACACCTAGAGATTATATATGTAGGATCTTTTACAGGTGAACCCCTGGAACCAAAGTGAAAAATCTATATCAAGTGATGCTAATAACACGAACTGCAATCAAAATTAAAAAAGGCAACTTCCTTAAATACATTACACCAAAGTCAAGAAAACGCCAAGATCTGCTTAGACAACATCACCAATAGAAAATTTAAAATTAAGACATAAAACGACGAATGGAAACTTAAAGACATTTTTGAAACTTTTGACTCTATTACTGTATACAATAACTAAGACAAAATATACAAAGTTAATATTATAAAAATCAAAAAGTCATTAATCAGTAAGTTAATAATAAAAAAGGGGAGGGAATTGTGATATATAAATAATTGTGATTCCTGAAACAAATGGGTGATTACATCAAAATAAAACAAACGGATTGTAAAACTTAATTACATCCCCATAAAGAAATAAACCAGACCCTTAAAAGGTCAAGAGGCCCTAAAGCTCCCTACTATCCCAAAAAGAAAATATGGTTTTTTTAGGTGCCTGTTCGTCCAAGAATGCATGAATTATGACTGGTTGTAGAGATAACCCTTTTAGCTTTAGCTGTAAGAAACCCCATATATTAAATACTTAACAAACACCTGTAGAATGTATATGTATATGATATAATTAATATGCATGAAGTAGTTAAGATAAATACTAAATGTACCCTGCAGTAAGGGTGTGCAGATTTGGGAAACTGGTCCCATTTCTGTCACCCAGTCGGTTACTTGCTTTTACCATATAATAAACTATTATTCCAAAACTTATAGAAACTCGAGACTTTTTTTATCACAACAGTGTCCACCTAGGACTGTTTAAATTGTTATTAACGTTTGTTAAGTTTGTTATTAAGGGTAAAAAACAGCTACCAGAAATGGATAGACAAAGGGTGAAAAATTATCTGCATCCCAGACACTAAAGACAACTTGGTCTAGTTGTTTACGGGGATCCTAAGTTTCAAGCTGTGTCGGCATATTGTAATGATAACTTGTTTTATATATTGTGTTAGCATATTGTAATGGTAACTTTTTTGTATATCTTTATTGACTTTTGATTTTCTGAACAAGGTTCAGTTGTGGAGCAAGCTGTTGTCAAGGAGCACACTGCACACCAAACGTGTTTCAAAACAGTAAAAAAGAGAGGGGAAGGAATATAGGTTTCCTCTAGGTATGTAAACTTACATTAACTCTTCTTCAAAACAGAAAAATCACAAAGAAACGCATAAACAATAACCACTCTTAATTAACACATAGTTAAAAAGCAGAACAGAATGAATATGCAGAACATGTGAGAATGAAATGTGTGAATAGCGGTTGCTGAATGAATGAGAAAGTTGTGTGGAGATACGTATGTGTGTGAACTCAAATACACTTTATGGCAAAGATGCCTTAAACAAGCATACAACCAATAACCACTTATGTATGAGTGTGAAAACTGTATAAATGAGAGAAGCTGTGTGGACATGTATGTGTGTAGACTTGGAGATACTTTGTGCTTCATGTACCTTGAACAAATTACACTTGCATAACACAACACTTGTTCTCTAAGGGCCCTTTCCTTGCAATGGAGTTGAACTTCTCCTGGTTGCACAAAATCCCTTGGATAGATAAAGTTGATGCTTCTGCCAATTACATGCAGACACTTGGGGAAGTAGGGGTCAATGTTCTACCCGGTTTTGCTGAAGCCCTCAGATAATAAAGTTGTTGTTTATCCCAAATACACATAAAACCTTAGGTAGAAAGTTCTAAGTGAACTTGCTTATTACAGGTGCTAAAGGTTGCACTGTTTATGGAGTTATAGAAGTTTCAATAAAGCCTTATCACATTAGGTCCTGATTACATAGATGGTTAAAATAAGTTTAAGAAAAAGGTTAAGAATTGTTCTGTTGTTTGTCGTAATGTTAAAAACTGTTCTATTATGTGCACTGTTCTGTACTTCTTCATTAAAATAAAAATGGGGGATATGTAGGAGTTAGGTTTTAGGAAGGGTGCCAGAGGGGCATCCTGGAATGTGAAGTCCAAATGTACTCCCATGCGCATGGGCAGTGAGATACCCATGTTGATTGTCAAGGGAGCACATGTTACTATTCGAACCCATATATAAACTGTTGTCTCATTCGAATAAAGAGGATTTGGTTGCAGAACCCCTCCGCCAGCTAACTGGGTCCGTATGGTTTATTTACTTATTATATTAATAAGCTATAAAACTTGTTGCTGAAAATGAACTGTTTAGAGCAGAGGTGAGCCACCTTAAAATCTTGCTGCAGTGAAACGCAGAGAGGAACTGTTGTTAAAAAAACAGGTTCCTGTTCTGGTCAGGCAACTTCATAAATCAGCATCTTGTCCAAATATCAAGATTTCAAGCAAAGGCATTGTCTGATCTCCAACAGAGTTAGAGAAATATTTAAGGGAAAATATTTAAGGAAACCAGGAGACCCTAAATTTTAAATGATGTTTATACAGATTCCTGGTTCTCCTCAAATAATGAAAATAGAGTGGGTGATCTCTATGATAATGAACTATGGGAAAATTATTCTTTACCTCCCACAAATTCCTTTGTGCATGAAACTGAATTCACTAAAAAAATTCTCAGAATGGACAAGAGAACCAGATCCGAAAAACAATTCAATCTAATTCAAGTGGTTGATTTGCAAAACCGTTATGGCCATAAACCAAGCGAAATTAAAATCCAGCAAGAAGAATCCTATCAATATATCACATACCTTGAGATCCCAGTTAGTTCTCATCAGTAATTAATAAAATTTCCAATAGATACGGGACCACAACATTCCATATCAATACAGCAAAATGCCAAGAAGCTGGGATTAAAACTCAGTGTTAAAATCGCTGGAGCAACAGAAGCAAAAAGTATTTGCTGAGCTACTAAGATTAATTTATGTTCTCTAAGCAAGCAGTCAGTTGCTTGCTTAGCAATTAATGATCACAATGAAAACATTTTGGGCTTTGATGTTCTAAATAGTCTGAGCTGGCATCTACCAGATTATGATGTGTGATCTTTTGGTTCAAGTGTCGACCCCAGCCCCAAAAAGAATTGGGAAGTTGTACTACAGGTATTTCACACAGTGCCTGCACATCTTGATACAAAGATCCATGCCACAGCACAAAGCAGAACTTTTGTAGTTGATACTAACTTAGAAAAGCAATCAATATTAACTCTTGATTACCAGCACTTGGGTGCCAACACAACCCCACTAATGGCTGTGGTACTTGATATTGCAAACCCAACAGCTACAATACAAGAAGCTACTTGATTGGGTATTGGCAGGGTGGTAACAGAAAAGTATTATCACTCACACTTTGCTAATTCTCCTGTCTGACCAGAAAAAAAGCTGAACAGCCAGCCATGGTTTACAATTTGTTGCAAACAGTTGCATGCCAATTCTCCATCTTTAACTGCTGCTGTTCTAAATTCTGTAGAACTGGTAACAAATTCAAAAAGTATCCAAATCATGGAAAGCAGTCCTGGATTCGAAAGATATGTTTTCTATGGAAAAAGCATGTCTTTTACTTCCGAGGTTTTCACTTCTGACCACCTTTAACAGACTCCTGCAGGAGTCACCCATGACTGCGCATGCTGTGTTTACCAAGATTATACAAACAGTCTCACTCCTGATCAAAGGACACCCTCTGATACTATGAGGAAAGCTGCAGCAGCTATGTGGCAAGCACTTCATAAAGTGAAAGTTGAGATTCCACTTGAATCTCAAACCCCTTCTTTTTAATTAACTCGGTTGCATTTTGCAACTGAGCATATTTCCTTTCTTTTCTGTTTCACAAGAGCACCAAATGAAGTATACATGGACAGATGAATTAGTCCACAGCAAGTTTAAATGCATACAAGGAGCACTGTCACTTGTTTTAACTGACAACACAATTTCCCTTGAACAAAAAGTGTTGAGATTCCACCCAAAGGTAAAATAATTTTACTTTCACACAACATGCGTTTGCACCTTGTTTATGAAGAAAACAGAGTGTAGAACTATTATTTAATTTCCTGATTGTAGAATTTGTGTATGATGGAGTGGCCATGAATGAAAGAGAATGTACCTCTAAATATACCTATGCCTAACCTAAATTTGTCTGCAGTAGCACTACACAACAATATCACCTTTTATAAGCAGGAGTGGACCATCACAGAAAAGAGTAAAGATCAACACATTCCATCACTAAAAAGAATTAAAAGAGACATCATTTCAATAGGATGCTGAATTCAAAATAACACTAAGTCCAAAGGAAAAAAAAAAAGAAAAAACCCAACATACATACCTGCTCTTTTAAACATGAGTGCTGACACACCTTTAAAATATCTCATCCAACAATTGTAATGTGCATATGGACAGACTCCAGCTCTCAAGTGAGCATGGGTCTTCAATTTAACCATATTTAACACCTCAGCCTCCTATCAAACTCTCTCCTCACATCTATAACATTGGTCCTTACTAAGTCAAAGATACAGATCAACAACAAATGTTAATTAACCCAACATGGTCTTTCAAATGAGTCAAGTTGTTAATGCAGAATAATGTTCCCACAATCCAACCAGCTTGTTCAAAAATGAGCCCTCACTTCCTCCAGGTGAACCAAGAGGATTGTGACTGGCATCCTGGGAACTGTAGTTCCCTGGATCTTCCTTTCTTCCCTTCTTGTAGATGGGTGTCACATTGGCCAACCTCCAGCCGTCTGAGACCTCCCTGGTTAACCAGGACTGATGATAAATGACGGAGAGTGGCTTGGTAAGCTGTTGACAGTTCTCTTAGTACCCTCGGGTGGATCCCATCTGGCCCCATAGACTTAAGTGGAGCAGCGGGTCACAAACTGCTTCTTCCTGGATTATGGGGATTTCATTCTGCTCCCTGTCTCTCTCTTCCAGTTCTGGAGGCTGAGTACCCTGAGGATAAATGGTCTGACTAATAAAGACTGGGGCAAAGAAGCATTAAGTACCTTATTATTTTCTTCATCCTTTGAGTCAGTTTCCCCCATATCCAATAAAGAATAGAGTTACTCCTTAGTTCTCCCTCTGTTGATAATGTTTTGTAAAAACATTTTTTGTTATCTCTTAGGACCAAATTAAGTTCTAGCTGGGCTTTTGCCTATCTTTCTCCCACAAAACGCTTCAGAAAGAAGATTACTGTGGTAAGCACAAACGATACCTCCTCCTCATTTTCTCCTGATCTCCCCCATTTTCAGCCCTGCGACCTCCTCAGTCAGATATGTTTTCTGTGCATGTAACACCCCACAATAATGTTATCCTTCCGTTTGTTCAGTCTCCTCTTGAACCAGTGCAAATATTTAGTTTTGCCATACGGCTTAGGTTATTGTTGCCTAAAAGAAAACTCAGGGAGAAAAAAACCTCTGGGGCAATTTAATTTTGGAGATAAGGTGAGAGAAGGTTTTAATGATGCCTCTCAGGCATTGAGGTTACAAGTTACACACGCTGCTCCCCGATCCAGTGTTACAATTTTTATAATAATGTCCATCCAATCCCTGAATCATCCACCCCCTGACCTTTACCCTGTACTGCCCCTTGGGAATTGGGTCTGGGGTTGTATTGGGACCCTCTCTTCATCATTTTGGTCTTCTTCAGAGCACACAGTGCACACAGTCCTTGGTTATATCTTGTGGTTCAGGTTAGGGAGCAGATGTTCTTAAACAGAAGAAGGCCTACCTTGAAAGAAGACTAAATATGCTAAATGGAATTTAAGGGGGAATTGATATGGGGAACATGGAATGGGGTAAGAGGGTCAGGGATCTGTGTAGCTACTGTGCTAAAGGGTGAGGGAATAAATGCATCTGCTTCTAAAATCTACATTTACTGTATAATTACTTCTAAAACTTATAAAAATTAGAAAAATAAAAAAAGAAAAAAACCTTAAGGCAACGCTATCGTAAAATCAGGCTAATGCCCCAAAACAAAACCAAAATTTTACAATTCTCTGCATGCCCAATAGGTATGCTTTTGTAAAGACCAAGCACTGAAAATCAACCAGTTCCCTCCTGGGGACTACTGAGTGAATCCCTCCAACCTGGAGGACCTCACTGAGCTTTACCATACTCCCTTTCACAAGCAAGGACACTTTGATTTGCTGTTTGTTCATATAAAAACAAAATCCTGTCAAAGAAAAACAGTTTGTGAGTGCACAGTCCTCCTTGAGGGACAAGCAGTGCTGAGAGCACACACTACATGAAGTCGCAATCTGCCCACTGCAGGTACTCAGATACTCAGGTGATAGGATGCAAAACTGTGCAAAACAACATGGAAACAAGTCTGACCCTGTCGTGAATGTGTTTTAAGGTCTCTCAAAGTACCCTAGAAAGGTATCAGCAAAAATGGGTTTAATATAAAAGTGAAAGCACAACAAAGTTTGTTGGCAAGGTTCACTCTACTTCTTACTAAACAGTTAAAACTCACAGAGAAAAAGTAAACAAAAATCCAAAATCAATCAATCCAAACTGAAATAAACCCAAAACTATCTACATGGAGGCTGAGGGTGGGTGGGGAGAAAAGGATAGGAAAGGGTAAGTATAAAAAGTGTCTTGGTGTAAAGACAATGTGTACCAGGAGGCAGGACCTCTGATGGAATAGAAACCCCACACTCCAATTATTGTAAAATTTAAAATTATGAGACGTTTGAATAAAGTATAGAAATGAATAACAGTTTTAGTAAAAACAGAGGACAAAACAGAGCAAAACAACAACCAAACAATAACAGAGAAAATGTCACCCAAAAATCACTATTTCACCTCCGCACCACCAAGGTGACTATGCAGTCCTGGTGCAGTCACAATGGAACCAGGGCAGAGTTGCTGCCATGCAGGGTGGGTGACACATGAAGAAGTTCACAAATGGCAGCTCTTCCCCCAACTTCCCCCAGTGTGGCTTCATCAGTGGTGGTAACCGTGCTGGTGGTCAAAAAGCAGCAGAAAGAGGTGGCCACGTCAAGGGTTGAAAAGAGGCAGAAAGCAGGAGGGAGTGGTTGGGAGTGGGGGCTTCCCAGGTCCTGACTCAGGACAAAGAGAGGGCATTACCATCCTGCCAGTCACTCTTATCTCCTCCAAATTACCATGGGACCTCCCCCAAGTACCCCATTTCTCCTCACTTCCCCCAGATATGGTGGGACCCCTCGTTCTCTGAATGGCCTCCCAGTTCTCGCAGGAACCTCCATCTTCCCTTGCTTTCACCCCTCCACCCATTTGCGACCTGTACCCTGGTGCATGCTGCGCCTTCCTTCCATACCACATGGTGGCATGGGAAAATATAACAAGAAAATCTAAAACCACCACATTATCCACCCCAAATTTTTCCATACCAACATACTTTATCAGATTTAAACTTTTCAACTACACAGATACATGCATTATTACAATTATATACACATTTACAAATATTTACATACAGGTACAGTATTATGGACAGTTTACCCAAAAATTACGTCCTTTTGAGGTATACAATGTACTTCCCCATCTTTCTGCATTACTCATAAAGTGAAACCTGGTCCTTGAGCAAAAACAATGCCATGAATGGGTTTACCTTTGCTTGAGGTGGGACTAATCCAAAATGTTTTCCCTAGTATACCTCTCAGGTGCACTACAGGGACTTCATCTCCTACTTGAAACAGAGCAAGGATTTTTAGAGGCTAAAATCCTGCTCCGAGAAGAGGTTCACAGATACCACTTTGAGGAATGTTGCATTTGGGTTGTAACGACAGAGACAGAAAATGTGTTATGAGATTAATTAAGGGAGAGAAGGTATCAGGTCTGTTTGTCCTTGGTATGCTCTATCCTAATGAAATATAACAAAAAGGTTAACCTAGTAGTCATAAATTAGAGAAGATGGACATTCGAGGGGGGGGTTGGAGAGTTGAGTAAAGGGGTTTTTAGTAAGACTTTCGCACATGTACAAGTTTCGAGCTGGCTTCCCGCCAAGTCCCCAAAACTTGACAACAAGGACCCGCCTCCCAGAGAGGGAAAAGAGGGAAAAAAAAACCTAAGCAGCCAAAGCTATAGCAAATATATATATA
>NW_020885007.1:417-800 GCF_003945725.1 Corapipo altera | reverse complement strand
AGGCCTCGGCTCCAGATAAGCTCGACCGAAACAGGGACCCACCGTTCTCGAACCTCGCCGGAGAGGAAGAGGGCGCGATCCCTCCTGTTGGTTTTATTTATACCTCCAGTTACGTAAAGGAATAGCATGGAATACTTCCGTGATCACTTTTCTAGTTCCTTCCTGGTTACAAGTTGGTCTCCAGGAAGGCCTAGGGTGAAACCACCACATTCTCCACCCCTTATTCCATACTATTTCTTTACGTAACACCTATGTTTCACGTTCGCGTATATATATTCACATATACATATACATATATATATATATATAGCTCTTGTTGGTTTCTCGGCATAGTCGTCTCGTCGTTGGAAAATCAATGGCGATGTCAGTTCAGTCCAGATCTT
>NW_020885007.1:0-317 GCF_003945725.1 Corapipo altera | reverse complement strand
ATCCCACGAATGGGTTTGTCTTGGCCTGAGGCAGGGGTAATCCAAACGGCTTTCCCTAGCATTCCCCTCAAATGGACTGCTGGAACCTTATCTCCATCAACAATGTGAAGGGATTCTGCCTGTGCAGGGTCAGTTCGATTAACAGAACCCCTGGTGTTAACTAACCAGGTAGCCTTGGCTAAGTTTTTGTCCCAGTTTTTATAAGTTCCTTCACCTAATGACTGTAGAGTGGTCTTTAATAATCCGTTGTATCTCTCAACCTTCCCAGCAGCTGGTGCATGATAAGGAATGTGGTATACCCATTCGATACCATGTTC
>NW_020885006.1:1007666-1062716 GCF_003945725.1 Corapipo altera | reverse complement strand
CACACTCCCAATCCCAGTCCCCCAGGAGCTCCTCCAGCCCCACAAACCCCATCCCAACTCCAAAGTCCAGATCCTTGCCCTAGAGTGATTTCAGCTCTTCCCCCCCAGTCCACGTTCCCACCCATCAATCCCTATTCCACAGACACACAGATGTTTCAGCGATGGTGCCAGTCCCTGTCTCAATCCTACAGTGATTTCTGCCGCAGTGCCACAGTCCCTATCCCTGCTCCACAGTCCCTTCCCGAGCACTGCTCTCCCTATCCCATAGCCAGACCCACAACCTTTATTTCTCTGCCAGCTCTGCTGTCAGCTCCCGGTAAAGCTGCTGCACGTTCCAATCCTAGCAGCTTTCTTTTGTTAAAGGTCTGAGTTTTCCACCCCAGCTCTCAAGCCCACATTCCAGGCCAGGCCTGACTATTTTTATCCCAGCTCCCTCCCTGCTGTACTTATGCCAGGTCCATGCTCCCTAATCCAGCCCCACTCTTTTTTTGCCCACAGTCCTACCGTCTTTATGTCTCCACCAGTTCTGCTGCCTGAGCTCCAGGTTCTCAGCTTTCTGCTGCCTCTGCCTCAGCTTTCTGCTGCCTCTGCCTCAGCTTTCTGCTGCCTCTGCCTAAATCTGCTGCTGGGTATCTCTGCAGCCCGGGGCTGTTGACAAGGTCACAAATCAGTCTTTGTCATTCACTTAAATATCTCTGTTCCCAACGGGAACAGCAACAAAACAACAGAATAAACAATCAAGTAGTCAAAGATGAAAATAAAATTAGAATAAAATTATAATAGAATGAAACATCTTTTATTACTTTTCTTTGTAACAACTTTCAATACCAGCCCCACTGAGAGGTTGCATGCTAGTCCTTCTGGTTCGGGGGAGCACCCCTGAGCATGGGCTGCTCCCCCCCGAGCACTGACCAAAGCTGGCCGGCACAGCTGCCCGGGACACCGCCTGCCCAACGCCCTGCCTCGGCAGCTGCGGGGGACCGACCCCGGCTCCCCCTGGGATCGGCAGCCGAGGGGGTGCTGCCCCATGGCTCCCCACCGCTCCCTGGAGCGGCAGCCGCGAGGGTCCCAGCCTGGCTCACCGCCGCTCCTCGGCCCAGCGGCCGCGCCGATCCCGGGCCGGCTCCCGCCGCTCCAGCGCCGCCCCCAGCCCCGCCGCCGAACTGCCCCCAGGGGCCCCCCCCCCCCCACGCCATTTATAGCCCGCGGCCCGCACAGCCCCGCCCCCTCGTGCCAGCCCAGCCAATCCCAGCGTCCGGCAGCGTCCGGCCCGGCCAATCCCCGCCCGCCCGCTCCCGCCCTGCCCGTCCCCAAGAATCCCGCTGTCCCCTCACGCCCCGCTCCCAGGGGCTGCTCCGCTTCCGCCCGCTCCCCGCCTCCCTCCCCTTCTCCCGGGAGAACTCCGGGACGGGACAGGACCGCGGGCCTCCCACCCGCCCTTTCAACAGCGCCTGCGGGCACCGCGGCAGCGCAGGCGCGGCTCCGCCGGACCCCGAAGCAAAGGCGCCGAGACCGGCGCCTGAGGGGAACGCGGGGGGCGAGGTGGAGAGGGGGGCGGCTCCGCGCCGCGGCTGAGCGAGCAGAGATTGCTCGACCGCGGCCCCATTGAAAGGGCCGCTCCCGCCCCCTCCCCGCCTCCCGGAAGAACTCCCAGACGGGACGTGAGCGCGGAGCTGTGCCACCCGCCCTCCCTGGTCCCAACAGGGCCCGTCGGGGGCTGCGGCAGCGCAGGCGCGGCTCCGGAAGCAAAGGCGCCGGCACCTACAGCGCCTGAGGGGAACGTGGGGAAGGGGGGCGGTGCCGCCCCGCGGCTGGGCGGGCACACCTTACGGGACCGCGGCCCCATTGAAAGGGCGGGCTACGATTGGACGGAACGGAGAAAAGCGGGCTGGGAGTGGCGGGCCGGGATCAGACCTGCACGTCGGGAGCCAGAACCTCCCGGAGAGAGCGGCCCCCGTGCCCAAGACAGGCCGCGTGCCTGGAGCGGCAGCCGCGGGAGTCCCGCCCCAGCTCACCGCCGATCTCGCCCCGGCTCCTGCACCCCCAGCTCCGCTTCCACCTCCGCCGCCGAACTGGGCCCCCCCGCAACCTCCGCTATTTATAGCCCGCGGTCCGCACAGCCCCGCCCCCCGTGCCAGTCCAGCCAATCCCCGCCCCAGGCAGCGCCCGGCCTCGCCAATCCCCGCCCTCCCGTTCCCTCCCTCCCGTCCCCCACAACCTCAGGGGCAGAGCTTGCGGCACCAATGCCGGATTGAAAGGGCGGGCTGTGATTGGACGGCGCCGATAAAGGCGGGTTGGGATTGGCGGGCCGGGCGCCGCCTCGGGCCGAGATTGGACCGCAGAGAGCAGCGCCTGTGCCCGAGGCAGGCCAGGGCCCACAAGAGACTGAGACAAAAAGAGACCAAGCGGCATCGCTTCCGAGGCTTTCCCAGCCTTTCCCATAGAGCGCCAGCAGCCTTGGCAGTAGTGCCAGTGAACCCTGAGATTTGTTTCTGGTGGGTCGTTGCTTCAGTTTTATCCTTTCCCCTGAAACTTAAAAAAAAAAAAAAAAAAAAAAAAAGTTAACATTGTGTCATTTACCAACTGACTCGCACTGGTTCAACTGAAAGTGTAGTTAAGCAGTTTACTGCTTGTTTACAAAGGGCAGCATGGAATGTTATGGTATTTTTCTCCAACTACTTCGAGGTAGTGCCCTGAATTACTTTATTTCTGCCTCCCTCCCGATGGTGGGAAGTTTCCCAGCAGTCCCATGGCAGCTCTTGGGCAGTGCAGCTGCCAGAGGTCCCTCTGGACTGTGGGACAGGCAAAAACCCCATGGCAAAGGTGAACACGGATTTTGGAGATGGAGAATTTAACGTCGTCACTTTGAGCTGTGCCAGTTCAGTTAACACCAAAGGAAAATCCAAGACTTTTCCAGCACGGGTGTTTTTCCTGGTTGTGTGTAAAGAGGCAAAGCTTTTTACTGCTCTGGAGAGCACAGTGTGCAGGGGGGGGCAGCAGGCCAAAGCCACACTCAGGGCCATTTTCCTGCAGTTCAGGGAACCTCTGCTTGCAACACCTTGAAGTCCTGTGTGCTGAGCACCTTTTCCTTTGGCTTTTCATGCACTTGGAAAGAGATTTCAGGATCTACCAGTGGATTCAGTGAATTGTCCCAGCCAGAGAGCTTTTTGCTGACCTAAATGGAGCTTTTAGACCCCAGACCCACAGGGTGGGCAGTGTTTTACAAGACAAGAACAGAGTGAGCCAGGATGGATTCTCCTGTTCAGTGATGCAGCTGCCCATGAGGGCTGGCTCAGCTGGGACAGCACTTGCTGTTGGGTGTTTTCCTCCCTAAGGAGGAAAAAACCCTTTGCTTTCCCATGCAGGATTGAGTGAGGCTGTGGATTGCAATGCAGAGCATCTACAGGCTCCTGGTGCTTGGGGCTCTGGTGTTTGGTGTGCAGGAAGCATCCCTGACCATCTGAGCCGGGGGTGGATGTGCACTTGCAGGAGTAACTCGGGCTGGGTATTTCACCCATCCAGTGCTTCTTCTGATGCACACCCAGCACCAGCAAGTCCCTGAAGCTTGAGGGAGAGAAGAAATGAGTTCAAGTAGAATAATTAGGTAACACATCTTTTTCTGGAAAGAGTTGCTACTCTGAGGGGAAAAACCTTTGCATCCTTTTGAAGAGGAGCTGTCAAACAGCACAGAGATGTTTGCTTTTCAAGTGGAGCACAAATCTGGGAGTCACTCCTTGTCTAGTGCCAGCTCTGCTCTGTCCAGCCGCCAGCACCAGGTTGACCACAAGTGAACAGCCATGAAATGCAGCCTGAGACAAACCTTCCAAAGCTGGGAGCAAGGCAAGCAACAGGAAAGAAAAATCCAAGAGGGTGGTGGCAAGGGCTTTCTCCCCGGCCTGGGCATCATTGAGGCTGGAATGATTTGAATATGTTTCTTGACACTCTCTTGTTTCCCAGCTCAGAGCTAAGTTGGTGTTCCCTGAATTGGATGGGGAGGTCTGTGTGGGAGATGGGGAGAAATGTCCCTCCTGGGTGGTGTGTCCTTGGTGGGCAGAGAAACCTGATGGTGGCACTAGGGATTTGTGGACATTGAGTCAATCCAGGGGTGCCAACATGTCTCCAGGTGCCAGGGGTTCAGGGCAGAGGGAGCAGGAGCTGACAGACACTGGCACTGGATGTTTGCCTGTGGTTGGGAATGAGCAGCTGGACCTTCCCCAAGGTTGGCTGTGCTGGGTGTGGAAAAAAAAGTGATGGTAACGTAGAGGAAGGAAAATTTTTGGGGTTAAAACTCGATCCAATCTGTAGAGGAGAGAATGACCATTTTGAGGTAAACTGAGGCAGTCAGTAGTGGGAAGGTAGGGAAAATTTTTGTGGGTAAAATTGGGGTAATCTGCAGGAGAGAGTATGTACACTGTGAGGTAAACTGGGCTAATCCGTTGTGGACACGTAGGGGAAATTCTCAGAGTAAAACTTGAGGTTATCTCCATGGTAGAGAATGAAGACCTGGAGGTAATAAGGAGGCACACAGTGGTGGACAAGTGGGGAAAGTTTTGACAGTGAACTTGAGGTAGTCAAGAGGTAGTCAATGTCTCAAAGTGCAGAGTGGGGTGTTCCCCCTCACACCTCACCACTGGCACAGCTCAGATAGGATGGGACTGATTTAATGCGTTTGGGATTCCTTGTCTAAAAAGCAGGCATGGGAATATCCTCTCCTGGGAAGATCCAGAACAGCAGGAGGGTCCCTGGAAGCCACAGGTCAGGGCAGAGTCAGATGAACCCTCCTGAACTGGTTTTCCAGGGGATGCAACAACTCCAAAGCTCTTCCTTCCACTTGGGACAACCAGGCAAAACATCCCCGTGGATTTTGGACAGGAAAAACCTCACAGCTCCAGCTTACTTGGCTCTTCCCAAATCTACACCAGCATTCCAACAGGCTCTAAGGAATAAACAACAGGAAAGACCACCTCAGGGTGCAAACCATGAGCTGGGCACTGCAGTCCTCCCTGGAACTGGGCCGTTCCCGTGTCTCTGTCACTCTTGGGACTGTCCCCCTTCCCCCACTCTTTCAGTTAGGAGAAAAGAGACCACACAGGTCTCCCAAACACTCAGGAGATTTGTCCAGTGCAATCCCAACAATCCGGAAAACCTCCCCTCACTCTGGGAACAAACGGCATGCCCAGTCTTGGCCAAGAGTGGGAAAAAAGAAGCAGCAGCACTGGAAACATTTCCAGGCATGGAGCCTCCCAGCTCCTGAAATGCAGCTTCTTCCCAGGGAAACCCCAAACCTGCCCCTGACTGGACCCAGGGAGAAAAATCCGCCCTTGTCACCGGCCTGGCACGGAGTGAATTCCATGGGACACACCAGGGAGGTGTCCCTGCCAATGGCAGGGGCTAGGAGGAGATAATCCCTAACATCCCTTTAAAGCCAGACCATTCCAGGAGTTTAAGGCTGATTGGAGCTCCTTGTCAGCTCCCAGTTCCTTCTTAAGCCTCACCCTCTGGGTTGCCTTTCCCATCCTTTGCTGGGAAGGGAAGCAGTGGCTCCTCTCCCAAAACGCACTCCCTGCAAATTCCTGAGCCCTGCCCAATTTTCACCAGGTGACACAAAGGGTTTATCCATTGTCTTGGCTGTTTTCCATAATCCAGCACTTCAGTGACTCCAGAGTCCAACAATCAGGATCAATCCCAGCTGACATGGACTGGGATAAGCCAGCTGCTGTGCTGGAAGGGGCAATTCCAGAGGCTCATCTCCCATTAGTGGGAATTCAGGCCTGCAAAGAGTCCAGCAGTGATCATGGATGTAACTATTCCGGTGGATTAACCCCCAACACTCACTGCCAAGTGCTGCTGGAGCACCTCTCCAGGGAGAAAAGCTGTGCCCAGTGCAGAGGGCATTTAGTGGGGTCCCTGCCCAATTTCCCAGGATGGATGGGAAGCTGCCATGGACAGGCTGGATCTCAAGAGAACTCCATTTGAGAAGTTGCCTGAAAGCTTCTAAAACAGGGGCTTCTTCCCAAGCCTAAGGCAGCTGAAATCCCGTGGCTTGCCAGCCTTCCTGATAAAGTGCTGCAGAAGTGAGCTGGGTGTGGCAATCTTCCTTTAAACTGATTTCAGGGAACAGCTGGCTGAGATTTTAGCTAAACTTTAAACCAGCCCGTGACACATCAGATGCAAAAACCAGAAGCTCCTTTTTCCCAGCTGAAACCTACTGGCATATTCAGGGCTTATGTGGAGATAAACTCCTCTGAGGGATTCCATACCAAATATCATGGAAATTCTGAGGCATGAAAAAGCAAATCAAACACTTGCAGAGGAAGTTCTCCCACCTTAATTCCCAAACACCCTCAGAGCTTGTCCTTGGCGGCTCAAGTCCTGCACCTCGCAGAGCCAACACTTCAGCTCCAGTGGGAAAGGGACAGCAAGTGCAGAATAAAGTTCAATTCTACGTCCAAGCAATTCCAAGGAGCTGATGACACTCCAGTGAAATCCTGGCCTGGGACAAGGCTGTCTCGCCTGTGGATCGATCCCAGCGAGTGCAGGCGCTCCGGCCTGGGAGAGACAGTTCCTGCCCCGCTCCTGTCCTGCGCCAGAGCCCCAGGAACCGGGATTGGGGGGCTGCTGTGGCTGCAGCCCCCTCTTGCTCTGGAAGGGAGGCCAAGATAAGCCCAGTTCCCAGGGCCTGTGCAAGGGCTCCCCGTGCAACAGCAGTTCAGTGGTTTAGTCCATGGCCCTTCCTGGTCCCCGGAGGCACAGGATGATCCATACATTGGTCTCTCCCTTATCTCTCAGACACACCTCCCCTAAGTCCTGCCCTTTTTGCCCCCCCATCAGGGGCTGCATTTTGCCAGTGGGATTTTCCCACTTTTCAGTGGAGCAGCGATCATTTTCAAGGTCCCCGGAACATTTCTGGAGCTGACCCATTACCGAGCACAGAAGAAGGGAAGAACAAATCTTTTAGCACTTACCACATGACATTTTCTTGTCTTGCGGCAACTCGCTCCATCTCTTCCCATCTCAGAAGGTTCCTTGTCTTTGATCAGCCTCCAAGGATTCTGGGAGGAGATTTCACACCCACAAATCAAGATCCCAGACCCAGAGGGCTGTCCATGGAGGTAGAGGAGTGTTGGCTGCTCCAGTGAATTTCCTCCATGTGCCCAACATAAAAAGAATGGTAAAAAGAATGGCATCACTTCCCAATCCTCTTGGGCTGGTACTGTCACAATGGAAAATTCCTTTTCCATGTCCAGAGGCAGCAGAGCTGTTTTTCAGACAAGGGAGATCACTTTTCATATCCACTTATCACTTCTTTCACAGCTTTTTCTCATTACCAAACCCTCTCCTCTTTATCTTCTCCTGAGCTATGGCAGATGCCTCAAACATATCCAACAAAAGGATTTGGAGTGCCATCAGTGTTTCTGGCAGCCCTGCTCTCCACTGTGCCTAAACAGGCTCTTAAATCAACATAGTCTAGGGAGAACAGGAAGAAGGGGAAGCGCTGAAGGGTGCTCAGAGGCAGAGAGAGCAAGGACATGCAGGAGGATGTTTCATGCTTGAAACGTTCATACAGTCTGACAGAGACTGATAACTATGGGGATAATAGAATGGATACATTAGACTTCTGTAAAATACAGGTTTCTGGGCTGTAATGTCTTCAGGCTGAGCACCAACGTCTCTTTTCACCCTCCACAGAAGGCCCTGCAGTTTCTGAGGGGGCAGTGACCAGTGTATGCCAGATGGGTGCTGTCTCTGCTTGCTTAGCTCTCAGTCTGTCCAGGGTGACAGCTCTATTTGATCATTTGTGTTTTGTTCTCATCCCCCCTGTGCAGGCAGTACCAGGTGTGACAGGTATGAAAGCACGAGAGTGGGGCAGGTGACCGAGCATGTCCCTGCTAAGCCTGTGTTTTGGTATTTGTTTCTACAAAATTGAAATACTCTGGAAAACCATTCCTGTCCCCGGGATTTGCTGAAATCCACTACAAAATGTAGCATTCTGAAACCGAGTTGGTCACTTGGAGTCTGTGGCTTGGTCTCAGCAGCACAGAGGCAGCTCCTGCAAAACTGCAGTGCCCTAAGCCTCCTGTTGGGGAGCACAGCCCTTGGAAACATGGTCACTCCGTGTTATAGGAATGGCAGTGGTGACTGCCACAGGGGTCAGGTACTGCGGTGTCATCTGGCATGGAGCAATTCAGCCATCTGACTGAACTAACTTAACAAGGGTGTGATTTAAAATACAATGTAATTACTGAGTCCCTAACCTCAGATATTTATTAACAAATGGTTTATTTTTAATTGCTGATCCATGGCTTGCCATTTTTTATCAGCCTAAGCCAGTGTGTGACTGCAGTGAAGTGATTTAATCCAAATGTTCTTGGTCTTCTCGGTGAATACCAGAATGGGTGTTCAAAAACCTCACCTGTAAAGCTCAGCGGCCTCCTGTGCCTTTGCATGCATACCAGCTGTGTTGTGCCTGCATCTGCCTGAAATGGCTCATGTGAGGCCCAGATGTCTTCTACTGCTTCCCCTTCTCAGTCACGAGTGTCCTGGACAGCTCTCTCCGCTTCTACAGGACACTCCAGATAAAGCTACCAAGGCTAGATAAAACCAGAAACATTTGTTTCCTTTCCTGAACAGCCATCAGAGAATTAAACATGATCAGTCATGAAAGCAAGGAGTAGAGCTGTTATTCATGAAACCCCACAGTACTTGTTGGAGGATGCAGGCCTGGGTACCACTAGGTGAGCTGTTATTTTACATCATAAAATATTCTAAGTTGGGAGGGACCCACAAGGATCATCAAGTCCTGCTCCTGACTCCACACAGGGCAACCTAGAAGTTAAACTCTGTGTCTAAAAACACTGTCCATCCTCAGCCTTCTCCTCCTCTCTTGCTACCTTCTTCTCCCAACTCTTCCCTTTGACAGTTTTAAAGATTTGTTTTAAGTACTTTAAAACTCATCAGAAATATTTTCCAGGACAGTCTAAAAGTCTGGTTCTTTCCCTAAAGTAGCTTTTTTCCTCCAAGAACAGGTGCTTTTGGCAAAAAAATATAAAAGAGCATGATAAACAAAAACTGTAAAACGATTAGCTGTCACCATAGTATAGATGTTAAAAAACTTGGTATACTTTGCATGAACTTGGTGTCTTTTGTGGGGAAACTGATGACAAAATGCCTAAGACTTTGTCTTTTATGTCAGACCATTTAGTAGCTCCTAGCCAAGCTACAGGAAGGTAACTTGATTGTGAAGCATCGAAAGAACTGAAATTTGTGTTACCCTTCTCTGACTGCACTGTTGTGTGCTATTCACTTCAACATTAATTACCTGTAGTTCCTAAAGTGCAGCCTGGTCACACTGTGAAAGGAGATAAGGAGGAAAAATAATCATGGCTGTGTCTGCTCCAGATGTGCTGATGAGTGCAGGAGAGCAGCTGGAACTAGAGAGTAACCTCAGTTCTCCTGCTGTTCATGTTGTGCAGGCCTTATGGGAATCCGTGCTCTGGAGCAGGGCCATGAGTACATTGGTGCTTTCAGGAATTCCTGGGATTTTAGCTAGCCTGGCTATGATCCTGAATTAAAGACAGTTAGAGGCATTTGGGGAAAGAGATGAGGTTCTTGTGAGGGAATATTTCAAAGAGGAAAAACAATGAGCTATGATCCTGCAAGTGTGGGACAAGGAAAGGTCTCCTTTCTCCTGGGGCATTGTTGACCCCAGTCAGGATAGCTTAAGCTTCACTGGAAATGACAGTGAGAAATGCAATGTTATCCTCCTGGTGTAGGTGTTGGCAATACTAATGCCATCAGAGGAAGGAGATGGTGGGTTATGAAATAGTAAATCTTGCAAACTGTTTGAGTTCTCCCAGTACCAAAAGACAGCAGGGATCCAGATATTTTGCTATGTTTTAAATTTTTGAGGGGGGAGGATATAAGTGTGAGAGTCTAACTTCCATGTGGTAGGGGTTATAATAAATAATAGAATAGGCTGACTCAAGGATGAACAGGATATAAAGCAGTGGAGGCAGCAGAGCTTCCTGTAGAGGGAAACTATGTCTCACAAATCTAATAAGGTTTTGGAAAAGATCCAACACCTAAAAAAAAGGGGCTCCTTTTGGTGCTGCATTTTCAAATCCTTCTGAAAGTCCAAACAGGAGGAACTTCATGAGAAACAAATGAAGGTCCTTTAGGACTGTGGTAGACTGATGGGAAACAAAAGCCCAAGAAGGGGAAAAAACCTGGATTGTTAGTGATAAATGTGCCACTTTATTTATTTGACGGTCTGTAATTGGCATTTGTATCCTGGTGGGAATTCTAATATTAATATGAGAGAACTTCAGAAATTCTTGTGCAATAATGTAGGAGCTGAAACTTTCACTAACCTCTTAAACAAACCTCTTGAAATTAAAGCTGTGGTTTCCAGAAAAGGTATGTTGTCACAAACTTGACCCTTCTAAAAACCCAGGTGACTCACAGAAGAAATCCTAATGTTTGATTGCCTTCTGTGTCTGATTCCTATCAATCACAAAGTAGATTTAGTCAGAGGCTGCTGATCAGTTACAGGTATTTCTGTCACTTGCAGTGAGAACAGCCTTGCAACAAACCTGACATTTGGGGATAGTGCTGTCTTGACAGATCTCCTGCACAGTTGCTTTGGTGGCTTGCTGTTGCCTTTCCATCTACTTAAAATATCTTAATCCCTAAATACACAATTTGCTTTTCAGTACCCCTTTCGAAGTCTATGTTCAAATCAATTTCTTTCAGTTGAGACCTGAAGGGCAAGCCTGCTTCTCCATTCATGTAATTCTGTGCCTCTTCCAAGATTTTGTGAAAGTCAGCAGTAATAAATAATGAAACTCTGGCTGCGGACTGATCCACAGATGTTACTTCAAAGCCAAGCTATATCTCATTAGGTTGCTGTCAGTCTTCACATACTCCCAGAGAGCCTTTTTAGTCTTAATAAAACACTCTGTATACCTTTTTTCCTTGATCATATTTAATGTAACAGAAGTGCTGCATTCACTAACGCCAGTGCAGCCCATCATCAGTCAGGAGGATGAGACAGAGCAGAAAGGTTCAATGCAAAGACCTTTCAGTTCAATTCTTCATCAGGACCTTGCCCTCCTCTCCCTGGAAAATTTCATCACAAAATTTTAAAACAGACGTTTTGGACCTTAACTCATGTTTCTGCATCTACTTCTGTAAGAGTCCCATATAGTAGCTGCTTCTTACCAAAAGAGGTCAGAATTGTAACTAATCATATGTCAGCTCTGCAAACTGTGACACAGAGCCATCCTCCTCAGACTAGTACAGTTAATGAACCTGAAATGTTCTTTATTCTCACCATTTTGGCCGTAAGTTTACGTTTTCCTAATTTTTGAAAACGGAATGTTTTCATTTCTTGCCAGTTTAACCACTTGGATTTTATGGGAAACTATGTCAAACAACTAGCTAAGATTAAAACTAACAAAGGCTCAGCCCTTATCACAGAGTCAGTCACCTCAGCACAGAAAACAATCAAACTGCTCAGGCATGATTTGCCTTGGATAACTCATAGAACCTTGTCATTTACAAAGTAACCATCTCTATTTTGCATAGGTTTTCATCCTACAGGCCTTGCTAGAATTAAAACCAGATCTGAATATCAAAAAGAGAAGACCAGAAATTGGATATAAGTAGGAGATAGATTGCTAAGAAAGCAAAAGTAAAGAATTAAAATCTGATGTAATTGGATTTCTCATATCTTAATTTATTATACAGCAATAACTCATGTAATTTGTTCTGACCTTTGTTTAGAAATGAGTAATAGGGCTGTAGCCAAAAGAGAAGCACTCTAAGCTTCACAGGACCATCTGAAAGGAAAACAAAAGGATTAGAGAATCCTAGGGAGGAAAAAAATGAAAAACAGAACCAAAAAAACATGGCTATAGACCTAATTGACAGGGAAATGTTATTTCTGAGAAACAGAAGTGATCTCCAGAAATCAGCAAGCTCACCGTGGACGTGGTCTGCTGAGTGTAAACCCCTACCCAGCAGAGATCCAGAGAGCGTATGAGTGAGCAGTGTTTGTATAATAAATAATGATAATTAGTATCTATAATTTGTTGAATCCATTAAAAGTGTAATTGTATTATTATAAGTTAATTATATTGTATCATATAGTATAGATATCATTTACATGCCTATTATGTATAATCTATATGTGTTATGTATAATAATAATTTGTATAATAAAATAAATTCCTTGTAATGTGAAATGCTCCCAAATTCTGTTTAAACCTTCTGTTGGTAGCTGATAGTGCTGCTGGTGTTTGTTTTACTCTTATAAATGGAGAAATTTGCATAAAATTTCAGGGTAACAAGCAGAGTATAAGTATCTCTCTAAGAAACTGCTAGGTAACAACTCAACAGCAATTAATTAAAAACATGTGTTGCTTGTTCTATTGAGTAATCCAGGGCAACAACAATGCTTTCCACTGGGTAATATTATACTCAGAGTGTCATTAAATATTAGTTCTAACTTCAGCTCTGGTTTTCCTGTATTCCTTTGAAAGTATATACATTGAAAGCGGTAGAAAGTGAGGTAGTTTTAGCAGAATTATGGAGTGCATTGATACTGGATTATCAGTTTTATTTGCATAAAACACCCTGCACTGATTTTGTTTATATATTTATATTTAAAAAAATGGAGTGAAAGATAAAACTAAGATTCCTTTATTTATTCTGACCAGACTCCACTTCAATGGCATTGAGCTTTTGTTTTTTTCTCTGACTGGTGCTGTTAGAACAAGTTCTGACTATATCAGAGGTGTATTTTTTATGCTAGAATATTTTGTGTCAGATTAATTGCAATTATGCAGCTATTCAGAAATTCAGTGCAGAACAGATTTAGTGCCAACAGTGTGGGGAGAATGTTTATTGACTTATTTCCACACTATCTCTTGGTGAATACTGCAAATGTGAAAACTTGCAATAGTGCAATAGCTTCTTATATTTACTTACACACCAGTCAAAGTAGGTTTGCATCACCTCTAATGGAATGATAAATATAGAGGCCAAATTCTGTGCCTCCTGGAAGGGAGGCATGCAGCCATCTGGGTGTACATCAGTAACTCAGGGAGGGAAAGTGCCAAGTGCTCAGAGCTGATCAGTTTATCTCACACAAAACTGTACCTTACTTGTCTGTGAATTTAGTACTGACCATAAGTAAGCACCAGAACCAACTTTGGAGAGAAGTGCTGGATTCTTAATTTTCAGATGTCTTTGAATTAGAAAATAATCATATTTTAACCAAGGATATATTCCAGCAATACAAACACAGGAGCAACAAAGTTAGATTTGAAGAACATACATAATGCTAAAATCTCAACAAGATCTACTGTAGTGGCTGCTTCAGAATTTGCTCTCAGTTGCTTTCTTAAGCACTATAGTGGTGCTGTTCTTGGCTGCATGAGTCTTCCACATAAAGTAACCATGCAGGAACATATGTTGTATGGAAACCCGTGTTAGGATATTCTGTAATCTGGACTTTAATCTGGGCCCATGGGGTAACTTGCCTCTGCGTGAGGAGGAGCCATGTGCTGCAGTCCCTCACAGGCCCCTGCCAGTGTGGCTGCACTCCCGAGGCAGGGATGTATGGACAGAGTATGGATGGCCCACACCAACGTCACAGCCGTGTAGTCTCTGCAGGACTTCTGCAGCCACGCCTGGACAGACAAAGATCAGGGTGCTCTGTGCCAGTGCCCCCTTCCAGATCCTGGCTTCCTGGGCAGGGAGCCGCTGGGAGAGAGGCGTGAGTTGGCAGCCAGGTTCTTGCTGTGCGATTTGTGCACAACTCAGCTCCACACACCTGCAGTGTTTTGTGTCATCTCCACTCTGGAAGTTGCACGGTTTCTAATCAGAAACCCCATCCAAGCTGCAGCAGGCCAGAACTGGACCAGAGGACGGTTTATCTCCATCATGGTCCTTTAATTTTGTAGTTTCACTAGAGACAGATTGCTGCAGGTCTGATTTTGGACTGTCAGTGGTGCCTCCTGTGGTCTTCCCAAGTGAAGATCACTGCCTGCTTCCCCTCTTACACACACATTCCCACTCTTTAGGTTGCAGAAAATTTCTGTTTCAGTTAAATATCTTTTCTTTAAAAAAATCCCAACCATTAATATTCTAATTCTCTTTTCTAAAGAAATAGCTGTTGTCTTTTGCTATGTGAGCCCTGAATATTTTTATCTGCTTCCATACTTCCATATTTCGATTATTCTGTACAGTTATGCAATTATTTTTCACTATGACCTTGACAGACTGACTATGACTCTTTAAATTGTATCTTGTGTATATATTTGTTCACCATCCTTTATTCAATTTTGACAATCTGAAAGGGTGCTGGAAATGATTCTACTTCTCATTTGTCCTAATTGCTGAGCATAGTAATTGTGATGAGAACTCCTGGAGACTGTCTTGTGTGCTACACTGTGATGGGAATGTGGGATGAATGGAAGTGTGTCCTTTTACAATACTTTCATTGCTTTCTTAATTTTCCTGGCTGTTGTCAAATCTTTACAAATGTTCAGAAGGCCAACAATGCCAGGTTTTAATGAATTTTATGAGCTCTTGAGGCATGGGTGCACAGAATAGGAAATCAAGTATATGTTTGAGTGGATTTCAAGCATGCAACTTCTCATCATGGCTGGGCTTCGCGAACGAAGATTTGGGAAGGCTTTATCCACATTTGTTACAGGCTCGTTGGTGACTTATGAGGCCAATAGGTGACAGACATGTCCGATTGCAAAAGGCACAGCAGAAAGACTCCTTAGATGGTGTATTCTGCAAGGCACGGTTCTTCCTGCATTGCCTTTTCTCCTCGAGAGTGATCCTGCGTGTGTTCTCAAAGGAGACAGCTGCGCTATAGATGGTGTGTCTCCAGGCCTCCCGATTTGAGGCCAGAGTAGACCAGTTATGGTGATCAATATGGCCAAGGCTGAGATGTTGTTTCAGGGAGTCCTTGAATCTTTTCTTCGGGGCTCCTCTCTTGCGGCAGCCAGTGGCAAGTTCACCATAGAGCAGGATCTTAGGGAGGGGGTGGTTGGTCCTTCATCCTGGAGACGTGCCCTGCCCATCGCAGCTGTGTTCTCATCAGCATGGTCTCTACACTTGTGACTGCTGCTTGCTCAAGAACAGATGTATTGGTCACATAATCTGACCAGTGGATGTTAAGGATTGTGCGGAGGCAGTGTTGATGGAAGCGTTCTAGGAGATGCAGGTGGTGGCGGTAGATGACCCATGATTCGGAACCATACAAAAGAGTAGACAGCACTATGGCTCTGTAGGACAGCACTATGGCTCTGTAGCAACTTCTCATAACTGTCTCAAAAACTCAGTCCTACTCTTACTTGCATATATGGAGTAATCGTTTTGTAAAAGTGTCTTGATGGTCTTTTCATTATCCAGGCCTGTAGAAAATTGTAACAATGGTTATATCCTTCCTTGGAATGTTTCTGTATGCGTGAGGAAAAACATTTCTGAAGAGCAGTCATTCCTATTTTGTAACTATTATAGAATCATAGAGTGGTTTGGGAAATCCTACCGCAGAAAAGCTCAGGAGCTCCCTGACTCCTGCTATTCCTTTGCACCACTCTCACAGCGACCCTGGCTGTCTTTGGGGAGCAAACAGACACTGGGTAGCCTGAATCCCACTGCAGTAATCAGGGCACTCTTCCTTCTGAACAAGGGCTGCTCACTATGTCCTAACACACAGCGGAGCTCCGTATTTGTGTTCAGTGGTATAACATTTTACAGGATGTCACACTAGGCATGCATAGCAAGACTGATGGAGAACTCCAAATACTATACTTGAATAAAGAGTACACACACATATATTAAATCTTTAAGCAAACATGGCTTTGTGCAATAGAATAAAACACTAGTAATAGTATTTAAAGAACAGTTTCCTCTTTTATCTACATTGCTCACAGAAACAACTATTAAAGGCATATCACATCCGAGTTTGTGAAGATGTTGACCTAGTGTGTGTCAGTCATTGCTCAGGAGATGGCAGATTTTCATAATTACCAACATTTCATTAACCCTAACCTTGCACCACCAGAAGAATCTTCTCACTCCTATATATTCTTGAATTTCCCAAATGTGGCACCTTCCTCCATGTGATTTTTCCCTCCCACTGTGACTCCAGTAACAGCACAGGCTCGTCCTCACCTTCCACAGTGATTGCCTGGCTTTGTGAGAAGTGCTTTGTCCAGCAGCCCCAGGGCGTGAATTACAAGTGTGGTCGGTTGGCATTCTTCCACCAGTATTCACTCTCTCATAGTATACTGCTGTTTTCATTTAAAAACCACACATTTTCCTGTTCTTTGTGGTCAGTTGTGCCATGATTTCAAAAATTTCAAAGTATAAACAGTATGTTATTTGGAAATTACATTTCTCGAGGTGATATGAAATATTCCTCTTTAACCACACTGGAAATATTTCATGTCTCTCTGTGTGCTTGAGCATCCTTCAGTGCCAGAACACGTCTGCACTCCGAACCTCCAACAGAAGATATAAATTAGGTATGATTACTTATTTTGAAAGTGGCAAACAGTAACATCTGTTTACAAAGAACATACTTTCCTTGCAAAGTTGAACAAGATTGACAAAGCAAATGAAGGACTAAGCATCCACTAATTGCTGTGGCTGCAGGGCAAAGGGTGTTGGATCTGCAGCAACACTTGCATCCTGCTCCTGAGGAGGACCAGCAAAGCAGGGCTCAGGGTTGCTGAGCGCCGGGGGCTGCACTCTGTCCCAGTTGTTGTGAAAATGTGGTATTTTGTAGAGTTGACACTTCCTTTCTTGAATTTTGGGTACTTGACTAAACTATTAGATTGTGTGTGGCTAATACGGAAACAGCTGAGTGTAGACTGCATTAGAAAAATTGTCCAGGAGATTGTCAGGTGTATTCATATGCATGGACAGACCACCGGAAAACCTCATCAAAGAACTCTTGTGAATTTATATTTCACTGCACTGTAAGACCGTTCTTGTGTCATAAAAAAAAGTACTTATTTAAAAAACTGTTAAATGCATAAAACTATTCCTTAAAGACAAACACAGAATGCTCTGAATTAACAAACCATCACGGATTTCAGTGCATTTCTGAGTTATTTCTTGTTTCATTTCAGTCAACTTTGTATGAAGCTGCAAAAAGTGTAAAAGTTGCTGCCTGATGTGAGAACTGTGTTTGTGTTTGAAAATGAACTCTGGTTGTTTCAGGGAGGGCTGCAGAGAGAATAACTTCTACAAGTCCTTTAAAATCAAATAGGGATGTTGAAAAACACAGCAAGGGGACAAGCTGACATGTTTTCTTTTGAATTATTTCAGGATCTTCTGCTGAAAAGATCTCTGATTGGATTTCTGGGCAAACTTTCATCATTGAAGCAAATAATTTGATGCTCTCACTCCTCACTTAGGGAACAATTCTCAGCTTGAAATCACTGAACTTCAGGAAGACAAATTTTTTTCCCCCTAAATGCAGGAGTGCTTAAGCTTTGGACTATTGTGCCAGATGACAAATTCATCAACTTCTGGCTTGCTGCCCTGACTTATTCCTGTTTTGGCTTAACCTAGTCATGCAAATCCATTTTCCCTGCTTTCAAATACAAAAAATAAAAGGGCAGATTTGGTCTCATGTGCTTTGTTATATATGTTTATCATAAGTAGAAGCCAAACTTCAAGAACACTCTAGATATTCCAAAAATTACAGTCTAAAACTCCTGCTAGAAAGGAAGTGGTGCCGCTACTGTCTGCTATTCTCTAGATGGAAAATCATCATTCAGTACATTAAAGAAGCAAACCCTAAATTACCATATAGTAGAAATACATTAATTAGCACTTCTGTCAATGCTAAGTATGCAAGAAAGGCCAGTTGTCTGTAATGGTTTAACTTCTACTAGTAAGAGCTGTTAAAAGGGTTCTGGATTATGGAAAAGAATCACAATGTGAAGAGCTGTGGTCCTTTGGCTCTCTGTGCCCATCTTTCAACTTTATGTCTCCTTAAGATGCATCACTATTTGCCTGGAAAAACAGGGAAGGGATTCAAGACTTGAGTACTTTACAAATCATTGTAGAATCACAGAGCAGCCTGGGTTGGAAGGGATCTTGGAAGATCATCTGCTCCAGCCTTTTGTGGGAAAAGGAGCCCAGAGAGATCTTCTCACACCCTGTCCAGCTGCGCATTGAACCCTCCAGTGATGGGGACTTGACCCTTCCCTGGGGAGGTTGTTCCAGTGAACGATTGTTCTCACTGTCCCTTTCAGCAAGGACCCTCATCTGAACTGGGCTCCTAGGCTATTCCATCCCAGGCGCAGCACTTTGCACAGAACTTTGTTAAACTTCACAGTTCTTGCTAGCCCAGTCCTCCAGCCTGTCCAAGTGTCTCTGTGAGATGGCTTTGGCTTCTGATGTGTCCTCCTCACCATCCAGTTGAGTGTCAGCACACTTGGTGAGAGTGCTTTCCATCGCCCCATACGGATAATTTATGAAGATGTTGAACCATGTGGGACCCAGTATCGACCCCTGGGGGACCCCACCTGTGCCAGGCTGCCAGCCTGAGTGACAAACCTTTGCCAGTGCTCGGGGTGTGGACTATTAGCCAATGTCTTACCCCTCTCAGAGACCAAGCATCCAACCTATGTCTTGCCTGCTTGTCCAGAAGGTGACTGTGGGAAATAGTGTTGAATGTTTTGCTGAAGTCCAGGTAAAAAACCACCACTGCTGTCCCCACATTGACACAAAGTTTTACGTTGTTAGAAAGGAGCAGGGTAGGGCAGGATAGGGTAGGATAGCATAGGATAGGATATAGGATAGGATACTTCAGTTGGAAGGAACCTACAATGATTATCTGGTCCAACAGCCTGACCACTTCAGGGCTGACCAAAAGTTAAAGCATGTTCTTAAGGACATTGTCCAAATGCCTCTTCAACATGGACAGGCCTGGGGCACTGAGCACCTCTGTGGGTGCTCAGTGGCACCTTGGGAGACTGACCACCCTCCCAGTAAAGAAATGCTTCCTAATGTCCAGTCTAAATCTCCATTGGTGAAGCTCTGAACCATTCCCAGGAGTGCTGTCCCTGGATCCAGAGAGAAGAGCTCAGCACCTCTCTTTCCATGTCCCCCTCTCAGGAAGCTGCAGGAAGCCATGAGGTAGCCCCTTAACCTCCTTTTTGCTAGACTAGACAAACACTTTGGCTCATTAAAAGGAGTAAAAATGTAAAGGTTTAATACTTCATTATCTTTTGTGATATAGAGGTGAGAAAAAGCCACACTAAACTTATCTAGATTGAATAGAATGGAAAAGAAAATGCAGAATATTTCTTTTTGAACATGTTATGGTAACTATATCTTATAGAAATATTCTTTGTAATTTATATGTTTTAAAAGTCAGCATTTAGACAATTAACTCTGTACTTTAAGCCTTTCGTAAAGACAATAAAAATCACTGGGAAGTTCTACCTTATAGTCAATATGATATTGTATATATAAAAAATACGTATTGTCAGATGAATAGGGATATGATGACATTTTAAGGTTAGCATCACATTATAAAAGCTTTAGAAAGTAGAATCAAACTCTGTCATTAACAACTATAGTGTAACATGTTCATTATTTGCCATTACATCTGAATAAATACTATATGAATATTCATTGGCAAACACCTTGATTGTTACCAATGACAATGATTTGGCATTTCTAAATTATTCAATGAGGTATATTATTTATATTTATGATACTAGTTTAATTGACATTGCCTTAAAATTGATTATTTTTCATAATTCATGTATTCCTAAATAGAAAGCTGTATATTATTACTAGTATTAACTTCTTAACCCTCTGTGGAACAGGAAAAAGAGAGACAGCATTCCTTAACGTGAAAGCAATAAGGACCCTGGAGCAGTTCAACAGGAGCCCAGGCCTCGATGTCTCAACTCCCTCCCTGCAACTCAGAATCAAGAACTGAATGGTCAGCTGGAGGTAACCAGAGCCAGGTTTCCCACTGTCTCACGTGCATTGTGTAGCCCCAGCGCCCTTTCCGCAGACCCCCCCAAACTGAACCCCTGCACAGGACAGACCCTGCAGCAGCCCCCAGGAGGGAACAGCAGGAAGCTCAGCTGCTGTGGGATGCTCTCTTTGCTCCGCTGGCATGTGCAGTGCTGGAGGAGGCAGCAGCTCAGGCAAGGCAGATTGCTGCCACAGGTGTTTGGAAAGGAGGAGAAGAACTCGGTGTGTTGGTGGATTTGAGGCTGGACATGTCCCAGCCACGTGCACTGGCAGCCGAGAACCCCTCTGTGTGCTGGGCTGATCTCACAGCGTGGGCAGCAGGGGAGGGGGGATTCTGCCCCTCTGCCCTACTCAGGTGAGACCCCACCTGGAGTCCTGCATCCAGCTCTGGGGTCCCCAGCACAGGAAGGACATGGACGTTTTAAAGCACTTGCAACTTTTTAGAAATTCCTTGTGAGGTTTTGCATACAGTTTAGCCAAGAGGGTGCAGAATAATGAAATATTTACTTGGCAGTGAGGAAGGTCAGTTTATAAGAACTTACAATTCCATGTGATTAAATAAGGCTTTGGAACTGTGAGACACAAGTCATGAGGAAAGCAGTCTAAGGTGGGAAGACACTGTGAGGCTGTGACACAACACAGCCCACTGCCACCTGTAACCTGTCTCCAGCATGGTCCAGCTTACCAAGTTAGCAGAGGACTGGCAGCTTTTTGCTGAGACAGGTGCCTCAGCAGTACGGGCAGCACACTCGAGTGCTGCAAGATTAAGCAGGCTCAGGCTATGCAGTTTTGATACTCATGTCTTTCGAAAAATAGGCTTTGGAAAAAGAAGAGAAGCATTTTCATAGTTGTCAGAGGGAGTTTGCCTCTTCTTTGGCATGGTCTGACAGTAAATGAATGGGTCTGGCAACTTCAGTGCCCTTCAGCACTCTGGGCTTTCCAGTTTATCGCACTTTGCCTGACAAGTTGCCTGATTTTTGGTGTGATTAATCACTGTCTTGAAGAACTGCACTCAGCTTCCTTGTTCTGCTCTTAGTGTACTTCAGTTGCCTCTTTTGAGGAATGTCTCCTGTTTTATGATATGCCCTGGGTGCTCAGAGATGAGTGATGTGACATAGAAAGCAGTTCCCGCTGTCCCTCTCCACAGGCTCCTCCGACATCAGCCTGCCAGCTCTGACTGTAACCACGCAGGGCTCTGCCACAGCAAACACTGGGTTCACAACTGGCTACTTCACGTGGAAAAAGTGGGGGGCAAGGTGGAGTAAAAATTATGAGACTGAAGCAGGGAGTCAGGGCCACCTTTGGGGTGAGGAAGTAATTTACCCCTCGTGGTAAAAGCAGCAGTCTGTGGGACACAGGCTTGATGATGGACAGCCATGGTGACTTCTGACCGTGACTATGTAAAGCTGGGCTCTCTGCATGTAATGGACACATGGGCAGTACAGAACAATTATATGCCCAGCACCTTCACATTGGCAAATCCAGAACAAAACAGGGAAGTTCACGTGCTGAGAGGTGTAAAGTCACTGCCAGTCCCTGCTATAGGTTCTTCCCATTTTCAATGGGTATGTTCTTCCAAAGGGATACATAATTCCTCCAAAGTAATAGGTTCCTGATTTTGGTATTGTTATTTTGGCATTAGTATACCTTATGTTTTCTGTGGAATGCTGACCTCTGTGTGAAGATAGCACACCACACCCATAGTCATTTTCCACCAGCTCTCAAGTGCTCCTTTAATTTTTGTCCTCCATTCCAGCACTTCTTGCTATTCTCTTTATTTCATCATGGAGTGGTTTTTACTTCCATCTTCTCTTTCCCGCAGTAGAAAATTCTGGTCTCATTTCTTTTATCTTTTTTTCACATTACTGGTGCCAATAAAAAGCAAATGTAACAGAAACTTCAGAACCCATGATGTCATGTTCTTTTTCTTGTTGACTTCATCAGAGAGGAACCAGAATGCCTCTGTGAGGTTTTGTGTTGCCGAGCAGCAGGTCTGTCACCAGGGAGTCTGTGATGCTGGATGTACTAATGCAAGTGTGTTTAATAGAAAGGACTGAGTGGGAAAAATGGCCCATAATAATTCCATAATAATTCCTGATTCAATCTTATTTTTCAACAACGATCTTCAGAACATTTATGAGTGTACAGATTCCTCTGCATTTACTATGTCTTCTTGTAGCGCTTCCTTTGCATGCCTTTTCAGCTGAAACAAGGCTGTGCACTCAAGTAGGAGTCACTGAAACCTTAAAAAATAAAAAGTCTATGTCAGTGCAAGGTAAGCTAATAGTATCACGTAAATCTATGGCTATAAACTGTATGTGTGTTTCTGCAGGTGTCCTGAATGCACCAGATCGGTTCCACAGGTGATGAGCAGCTGTTGTTGACCCTGGCTCTTTGTGTGTGCCACGCAGGTGCCTGCAATGTCTCTGTACTGGTAGGGCTGTGGTGCCATGCTGTGCTCTACCTGGTGCTCTCATCTGTTGACCAGAACATCCAACACTGGAAGCTGATCCTTGAAATGTTCTATGTAGTTGTGAATTCTGCTCTCAATGGGGGTGGCCTCTACTGACTTTATTAGGCATTAATGGCAATTTTGATGGCAAAATACACAGAAATACATAGTTCCCTCCTCTACTGGCAGCTGTGGCAGAGCTGTAGAACCATCTGAAGAGCTGGATCAGAAACTCTGCGAAAGCAAGGATCACAATTATAGCTCAAGTAAGGCTAATGTGGTACCTCACTGTCATCAACAACTTTCCTGCAGATAACTTGTTTCCTCTGCCAAAAGCAGGCCATGAGGAGCTGGCATTGCTGAAGTGCTGTATGTCCCCTTCCACTACAGCAGGGGCGCAGACAAAGGAGAAGTTGGTGATAATGTACAGCTCAGCACTATGGATCAGTTCACACAGAGGAATCGGCAAGAGGGCTTGCCCATTTCTATGAAAGTTCTTATGTACTGATGGCTTCAGGAGAGCTGAGATTATTTTACATCATGTTATCTTAAATATCAGTGAGAAAGAGCTGGGCAGAATGAGAGCTGCAAAAGGCTGTAATCTTCAGATCAAGGTGTAGCATTAAACCTGCATTATATAGGGAAACTGTTGTTTAAACATGTCTTAAAATGGCTTTTGGTGGTCTCTTTGCAAACACATGCTTCTTCTTCCCAGCACCCCCCATGTTATCCATGCAGGAATGTCCTGCATAACCCCCATGTTATCCATGCAGGAATGTCCTGGGAAGGTGTCCTGAGGTGTTTCCCATTGGCCTTTGTTAACCCCTTCCTGTGATTGTGTGTTCCTGTAAGCCCCTTGAGACTTCTAATTGGTTACTCTGTGAATCCTCCTAAACCCTATAAATGTAACATCCCCAACAATAAACCCTCTCTTGCCTCCTCTCCACGACCCTGTCTCCCTGCCGGCCATGGGGCCACGTGCAGGGGGAGGGGGGAGCACCTCTCCCCTCCGGGCTCAGGGCCAGAAGAAATCCCTGAGAAACTCCTGGAGTTCCCTTTCCCCATCCTTCAAGGCATCGCAATGGTTCTTCAGATGGAAATCGAACTAGAACTGGGCCACCCCACGCCGTGGGTGGGGAAAGGGATCCAGATCAAGGGGTAATGAGGCATTAGCCTTTCAGCCCTTGTACAGACTCTGGTCTCAGCTGGGGTTGTTCTGATGGTGTGCAAACTGGTATAAAGTTAAGGAGGATTGTCCTTCCCTAATGTGAGTTTTATTTTTTTGTTCGTTTGTTTGGGGTTTTTTGTTTTTGTTTTTTTTTTCTCCTCCATTCTAGGGTTTCTTCCAATGTAGTTGCTTGAGGTTGGTTTTGGCTGGTTATTGAGATATTTCTGTCTGTAAAGCTAGGGTCAGCTGGCAGATGGGCCTAGTTATGTAAGGAAATCAGGGTGATTATTTTATAGAAACACTAGGAGAAGGAAAACTGCACCAAATCCATCATTTGATGTGTTTTGGTGATGCTAGCACACAGAATTTACATATTGAAATGTAAAATGCATTGAATAGCTCATTAACAGAATGGAAAATAGCTATGAAAATGTAACAAGCAGTATAAAAGTTCTCTGAATGAGAGATGACCAGTGGGCTGGAGCACCTCTGCTATAGGCACAGGCTGAGAAAGCCAGGGCTGTTCAGCTTGGAGAGAAGATGGCTCCCTAAAGGGGCACCTTAGAGTGGTTTTCAGTACTTAAAGAGGATCTACAGGAAAGATGGGGAAGGACACTTTATCAGGGAGTATAGTGACAAGATGAGGGGCAATGGTTTTAAACTGACAGAGGGCAGGCTTACATTAGATATTAGGAAGAAATTCTTCCCTGTAAGGGTGGGGAGGCCTTGGCACAGGTTGCCCAGAGAAGCTGTGGCTGCTCCATCCCTGGAAGTGTCCAAGGTTGGACAGGGCTTGGAGCAACCTGGGCTAGTGGAAGGTGTCCCTGCCCATGGCAGGGGAGATGGAACCACATGGTCTTGAAAGTCCTTTCCCACCCAAACCGTTCTGTGATTCAATGGTTCTATGACACCTGCAGCTTCAGGGCAGTGGGAGACAACAAGCATTTTTATAGGGATAGTACAGCTGCAACAACTGGGAATCTCTCCAAGCATCTGAACGCCTAGGCACTGCAAGAGCATGAGAAACATTTCTGAAGGATATCCGCAGAGATGAGGAGCCTGATAGCCTCCAGGGAGCCAGATGCCAGGCTGCCCTGCAGATGGCAATCCTGCACTGTGGCAGCCTGGCAGAGCCATGCTCAGAGCTCTGGCTTCATGGTAAGGGGTATTTTTGGGTTTACTGGGAAGCCACTGTGTTGCAGCATTTATGGCTTCAGTAAAACATGCTCCAGAGAAGGAGATTTATAGCTGTTATTTACTTTTGTAAAACAAATGCACAGATTTACTGTGCTGCAGGGTCATTCCTTTCAAAGGTGTGTTGAGTACATTACAGAGGAGACAGTGATGCAGTGACCAGGTCACCTTACACTGCTGAGTAAAGGCTTTGCCTAGTGGCCATTACACCCATACTTTCATTTTGGTTCAGGTAGCAAAGAGCAAGAAAATCAGTGTAACAAAAAACACATACAAATTTCTCTCCAAAATATTTATCAAAACATTTTCTAACAATTTGCCCTCAAAAAAAATCTCCTTGGGGGAGAGTGACTGGACTGAGAAAGGTGGAGATGGATGGGAAGAAAGGAAGCTTCATACCAGTCTGTGTGTCATACTACAACCATATAGCCCTGCAACATGGCATTGCCTTTGCTCATAACAGGCTCTGTACTGAATTTACCAGGCCTCAGCACCAAGACTCATCACAGCTGCTCTGTCCAAACTCAGTGTGACCTGCCTGCAGCTTCCTCTTACCCAGCTGAGCTGTAACAGCAATTTTTCTAACTTAGCAGGTGTCTATACCTAATCTGCTTTACTTCTGCTACTCTTTGCACTGTACAACCATCGTTTTCCCCAGACCTGGAACCCTGGGTGGACAACACCCACGTCCTGGGCTGCTTTAGCAAAAGCACAGCCAGTGGCTCTAGGGCAGGAAACATTCCCTTCTGTCCAGCACTGCATCTGGTGTGTATCCACAAGTGTGTGGCCCGCATTATGGAAAAGGTGTCAGGGAACTGAGGAGAGTATAATAAAGGGGTTCCAAGGTGGGGCTAAGCATATGGAATAGGTAGAGCAGTGAGAGGAGCTGGGTTTGATTAGCTGGGTGACCAGGCTTCTAATGGGAGGTAAGATTCTGTGACCTCGATGGCCAGTCAGCACAATATAGAAAAGACATAAACTCCCCCTTTTCTTGACCCATTGTTTACTTGTTTGTCCCTATCTGTCTGTCTGCTCCACTTGCCTTATTCTCACAGAGGACATCTGTGCTGGTATTTGTGAGCAGAATCCTTTCTGGTCTGTACTTGTGCAGCAAATAGCAGAAGAAGGCTAGAGTTCATGCCCGAATTTCCTAGATATCACACAATTAGAGCTGGCAGCAATAATAATGGGCTGTTTTGCGTGCACTGTAGGTGACTGTATAAATAACCACAAAGTCAGAAAAAAGAATGGAAAGGATGGGAATTTTCACGTTACTGAAGAGACAAGACATGAGCTGCTGTCTCTCCACTCAGCTCACTAACTGCAGCTGTCTGAGAGGGAAAAGTGTATGCATGAGCCATGATATGTGAGCCATGTCCTGGCTGGTGCTGGGCCTGTGACCTCAGGCAGGGATTTCTTCTTCCATGGCCACTGACACGATGATTTCTTTCTTTCACACCAATTTACAAAGACAGAAAATTACCTTCTGGAGCTGATGTGGCCAACAACTCTCTTCAGCCTTGAGAAGAAGTTTTCAGATTAAGCATACAAAAATGAATGGATCCTAGATGATTCTTTTCTTCACCCCTGAATACACCTGATCCTGGGAACAGAGATCTTGCTTAGATTCTAAATGCAATATGCCTGGAAACAGGATTCTTAACAATTTCTAGGATTGAGTCACTAACAGGATAGGGGAGGAATTGCTACAAGAATGTCAGGATGGGGCTAAGCCCTCTAATGGGCATATCTGACAAATGAGATTAAACGATTTTAAAAATGGACCCGTTGCTTGCATTTATTAGGAGGAGAAAATGGTGAAGTAATGTTGTGTGTTTCTCTGCCATCTCTATACTGCAGAACAGGCAGCCACGAAGAGCTTGGCCCTGACTCCAAGTACTGGCAAATAAGTAAGGGTTCTTATTACATACTATATTTATTATATATAATATTACAAAATGAAAGAAAGTGTTACTTTCTTTCCTTCAAATTAATTAAAGCAAACATTTATCACCTTTTCCTGACCAATATCTAATTCCAAGTTTCAGAAAGAATCTTCAAATATTTCAAGTCTGTTTGCATGTGCTGACACGAGTCAATGCAAAATGCCACTTCCAAAAGCAGCCACAAGGGTGAGTAAAAGCAGAAGCATCTTGAATGTAGAGTGATTCTGAAATAAATCACATTGAAAAAATTATTTGTTCTCTGAAGAATCTCCGGCATGAAAAAAAAAAAGAGCTAGTTACAAACAAAAACTGATAAATTCATGTACCACAGGTGTTGGGAATGTGGGGTGGGCTCTGCTGACTGGAAGCTAACCAGTGTTATTCAAGTTCACAAGAAGGGCTGAAATGAGGACCCAGGAAACTACAGACCTACTAGTCCAGCCTCAGTTTCTAGAAAAATTGGAGAAGATTATACCAGGTGCTACAGAAAGCCATTTAAAAAATAATGCAAAATTCACATCAAAAAAACCCACTGCCATGAGTCCCTTGGAATGTTCCTGTCTTCTCTGAGGTTTCCTGTTTCACTGTCTCACTCACTATTTCAAGGTTAAATTTTTCTCCTAAAAATTTGACTTGTTGAAAACGTGTCTTATAATGCATATTTAGTTTCTCTGTATAACATGGCTGAATTGGATAATCAGCTTTATTTAGTGAGATTAAAGTTCTAAGTGAGGCCAGTGATCTTCAGGAGAAAATAGTTGCCCTTTCATAAATGTTTTTTTTCCCCAATTTAAACACAGAAACAAGGTAGCAGTTTATTTTCTAGCACTTAGTGTATCATAAAGGTACCTCAGTAAGAACAGAGTTAGTAGATACTTAATCTGACACCAGGTCAAAGGAGGGTTTGAGTTTTCACTTGGATTTGCTCTGGCTGGCAGGGTTCTGGGGCAGACACAGACAGTGCTCTCGTCCCAGCAGGGCCACGAGCAGTGGAGGGTGAAGTGTGCAAGAAGGAAATGACCTCCAGCAGTAATGAGGACCACGAGCCCACAGACCTTGCAGTGCTTGGAGTCCACGACATATATTTGCTGTGGAAATGCAAGCGGTGGAGCAGAGTTTGTTTGGAGCACACTGAAGTGGCAGCTCCCTGGGTATGCTCCCTGGGGATGGCCTTTGTCACTCGGCTGTTTGCCCAAGCCCCCACAGTGTCCGACAGCCGCCACCCAAGCCGTGCTCACGGCACAGGTCTGGCCAGGGACACAGATTGTGTTGTGGCCGCACAGCTGCTGAGCAGGAGGGGAGCTGGGAGGCAATATCAGGGGCTGACCCTTTGGCCTGGGCCTGCGACTGCCCAGGGAATGTGGAGTCCCCTGCAACCATACGTTGGGTGGCCAAGAAAGCCCAGTACGTGCCACTGGTGCTTCCCGAAGGGCACAGTCTCTTGATCTCAGATTTGGGCTGTACTCTGCACTTGGCCACCCTCTCTGCAGGAACACCCGGTCAGGATGTAAAGCTGGCATGGGCTTATCCCACCATGAAGCTGCATCCCCACTGTCCATGGGCATGAGTGGAGGGCAATGTCCTCACAAACACAGCAAGCATGCTGCCTGCTTTTCTGTGAATCTGCAGAGAGTAGGCCTTCTCTTGCATAAAACGGTCATTTGCCTTCCTAAAAAAATATTCCTTTTTGCCACAGTTTTTAATTATTGTTTGCAAACCTTGAAATATTAAAATAACCACAAGATCAGGATCTGTCTTGCATATTATTCCTCCTCTTGGGACACACAAGGTTTCCTGTACCTTGCAGTACTCTAATACTTGTGTTCCCTTTCAGCCTGCTAAGTTAAGTTAGGGGTAGGTGGCAACAGTTCCCAGCTCCTCCCAAGTCCATTTTATCTGAGTATTCCCCACCCTTTCTACTACTGACACCCTTAAGAGAAGAGATGTGTATTGCTTTGTTCCCTGCACACTGCTTAGTGAACAGTCATTGCATCCTTCAGTATGCACAACTGGGCTGTCACGTGCCAAGCGCATTCATCCCTTAATGAGATCCAGGCTAACTTATCTGAGGGAAAGTAAAAATAAACAAAAATAGCAAGGTCTTTTGAAGTCTCTTAACAATGAATGTGCTAATGAAGCTTTAAAGTGAAAGACAAGATTCATTTTCTAAATTCTTAAGTCAGTATAGGGGGAAATGCAGCAGTCAGAGAAAAGAGATAAGCTACTTTTCCAGGGGTAAAAGCAAACAAATAAAAAAGGAAAGCGCCTTTCTTCCCTTTAAACAGCACTACTATCAAGGCAGAAGATCAGAAAGTGACATGTTTCAGATTCTGAGCAAAGTTATATGACTGCAGTGGAGGTTTCAAAGTCATTTCATTGTCCTCTCCTATCACTGTTATGATGGAATCGCTCCAGCCTCAGATCCGACCTGCCTGTTCCTCAGATTCTTAGGTGTCTATTATATTCCTGGAGAAACTGGGTTAAGTGAATTATGGGCCACCTCCTGATGGCTTGTCAACCCTTATGGTGTCCTCACAATGCCAACATCCCTTGTCCTAGCAGGCTGCCCCAGAGGGAGGAGCCAAACTCTTTCCTATCTGTCATCTACAGTGTTTTGGTGGAATTTTAGGCCTGTATCTCTAGCTTTCAGATACATTCAGAGCCAACGTCCTTCAGACAAAGCATAAAAATAGCAGTGTTGTTCTAACAGTGCTGTTCTAGACTGCTTAAATTTGAGTACAACAACAAATTCATGATGAAGTGAAAATACTGAAGACATTTAGAAATAATTAAGAATTACTACACTGGCTAAGTTTATGTTAACAACTGTTTTATCATAAGAAAAAGTGAGAAAAATCTATGGTGAATAAATGATTAACTAGGGAACTACAGTGTATCATATAAACTCTTTCATCTTTTTACCTCTACATTCCCACAGACTGTAAAAAAGGAACATGCCTGAGACCAGAGTGTAGCTAATCAGTGAAAACCCTTGTAAAACATTCATATTCAACACATAGAATTTAAAATCTCTCACTGTGAGCTATTAGCATAATTACTCATGTGGCTGACAGGGAAATCAACTTTAATTACTGTCATAGTCCAAGCACTGTAAGTATTGTGTGGCACTAGCAAAAGTTGCTTTCCTGTGAGAAAGTTTATCCACTTTCCTGCTTCTTAAGGATAGTCAAGAAACACATTTAAAACTCTCCTTCTTTTATTTTGCAAGTGTGGGAGAAGCAGAATATATGAACTTTTAGACCATATTAGATTTGATGAATCACCACCAGATCAGAATTTAAAAAAGTAGTTCCCTGACTTTTACAGACTATCTCAGCTGCATTTGTTTGAGATCTTTAGATCCTTTTTAATCAGGCCAATCTCACCACTCTATTCTCTTATTCAGAACTGAGTAGTGATTAGAGGACTTCTTAAGATTTATGTATGCAATGACCTGAGAGAATTTTAAAATATATTTGCGAGTAAAAGCATGCAGTATGAACATATCAGATGGGCAGCTATATGTGCATTGACTTTCTGTTTGGAAGGAGAATTTTTTCTGCTCACAGAACCCCAAATTCTTTGCTGTTATTTGAAGCAATTTTAGAATTATTGAGCTGACAGTCAAACTGAACGTTTTGTGCGCTTTGAACTTCAGTCTTTCCACACAGCTGCAACAAGCCACTTTGAATCCTAAACTGACGTGCTTAATTATGAATTCTCAGTCTTCCCTTAAGGCTGTTTGGGAAAGGTCTGCACTGCTTGTGCTGCTAGGTGGGCACTTTGTCATAATTCTCTGGAGAAACACTACTTACAGGAAATGTCAATGGAGCAAAGAACAGAGTACCTTTTGTAGCTACTTTGGACAAACTCTGAAAAAGCAATCATGGGTGGCACATAGGGGACTGAGGAAAAGGAAGGACAAGAGCCCTGTTTGGATACTTTGTCATAATTTTAGATTTATGGACCAACATAGCACATTTTCCAGGGAAGGAGTGAGCTTTGTATAGCCCGTGGAACCTGAGGACAAGAATCATAGAATCATAGAATATGCTGAGTTGGAAGGGACCCATCAGAGGCATCGAGTCCTACTCCTGACCCTATGCAGGACACCCCAAGAATCACACCATGTGCCTGAGAGCGTTGTCCAAACATAGCTACCTCCCAAGAACATGATGAAGCAGCCTGTGAAGCACCATGCCCCCCATTGCTACTCTAGAAAATTATATAGTGAGCCTGAAGTACTTTTCAGTGAGTGAAATAAGGCTGGTATAGCTGCCTTGTGTTTGACATGCTTCCAGTGTACCAACACAATGACAATATTTTCAGCACCGGAGAGGATGCAATGAATAGATCACCAAGAAAAGCACACCACAAAATTAATAATCTGCTTAATGACTCAAAGTTTTAATGAATAAGCCTGTAAATCTGGTATATATTTAATTACAAGCGATCTCATAATGCAACAATGAAGTAAAGTGTAGAAGCTCATCTTTCTGGTTACATATTTTCTAGGTTTTGTTCTGTAGCTCCCTATTGTTGCCTATAACTTGTATTTTCTAATTAATTGAAAAATAAATTAAAAATAGGTTCATGACTAAAGGGCTGTCACCAAAATAGTTTTATGACTAAATGGCTGTCATCAAGCACTTGTAATATCCCTGCTTTATGTGCTTGAATTTTCTTTAATGAAACTATGAACTTGATAATTATAAAGATTTTGATTACCACAGAATGAGCTGTAAATTTCAACAACAGTAGTAGTGGGATTAATTTATTTTTTTGAAGAAACCTCAAGCCTTTACATATTTTAAGCTACTATAAAAATCCATTGTCTGAAAGAGAGCTAACAAGATCAGTTTTCATGAAGGTTTGATAATGATTATGCTACAAACTGTATTACTCATTATGAAAGCAATTACCCTGTGTCTGTAAAGCCATAGACTATACTCCAGGAAATTTCAAGTGCCCATGCAGAGAGAACTACACCGTAAATTTTATTTCTCCAAAAGAAGCTGGTTATTCTATTAGGGAATCCTTTCAACTAAAACATAAAATAGAAAACATAAGCAGCAGGGGTTCTGCAATTCATTTTTTATGAATAATCTGTGGCTAGATCGTAGAATCAGGGTTGTGGTGCTTCTCTCTAAAGTATTTCTTGGCAAAAAAGGTTCAGGAACAAGAGCTTAAAAAAGTCTTCAAGTCTTGTTCATAGATATGGTTAGGAAGCATATTCTTAGAACAAGGGACAAAGCACTGGTAAACTGAAATTTTAATATTTCTGCCTTTCCTGGTATTAGCAAGTTCTACTGTTCATGTGGAGGTGTAGTTTTGGGGTCCTGTTCCTCTGAGTAGCCAAATTACCACGTTCTTACACATCTGCTATCATAGGGAAGAGTGAAACCACAAAGGCTTCATCTGTGTAAGTCAATTAATAAGTGCCAGAGAACATTCCCAGGAACTCGATCCTCTACACTGTCACAATGCACAGCTGTCATCTGTGAGATTTAGCACTCTTCCAAATAACCCCTGGGCAGGTTCAGGAGTTAGATGGACCAGGGAACATCACCTGCAGCAACTGTCCTGCAGACGGGTGAGTTTAGTATTGCAGAAGAAGTGGTTTAGAGCCTCAGCAGGGTGCTAGTCATGGTAATTTTCCTTTCTTCGGTTACTACTTCTCTCAATACGACAAGTAGGAGAAAAATTTTTTCATTTTCACAGTGACTTTCGAAGGAAAACCAGTTATTGAAAGTGATGTTGCCTTGAGATAAATAAAGATTTAATGGGAACTTTTTTTCTGAACTTCGCTATACAATTGTGTGGCATTTTTCCACGTTCCTTGCCTTGTCTTTTAATATTCCCTAATACAGTTGCAGTGTAGACTATCGGAGTACTTCAAACACGTCCCAGCCAAACAAAGCTACTTTCCTACTTCCTCACGTAGTGTTCATAGGTGTTTTGTGATCATAGGTTTCAATTTTTGCTATTCATTTACACTAAAGCAGGTAAAGCGTTTAAACCTGAAACTCAGAAACAAGAAATCCCAGCTTCCTAATGTCTCTGCTGTCTCAAAGATAAAATCTTCACTATGTTTATTTTCATGAAGTTTGAAATGTTAATACCCAGAAAATACTTGTCTATCTTTCTACAGTCTATCTCTATACCTGTCTCTCTCTCTTAGACATCTGTAAGGCTGGGGTTACTCTGGTACTGTCAGTGAATAAATGCCAGAGTTATATATGGTACCAACAGGAAATCTGACTTGGACATGAAAACAGCCAGGCTCAGTGCAAAAGTTGTTTCATCCTTTGACTGAATCAATCAATAAACTCTTTGTTTCTTTGATTTCCCCTTTGTCTTGTGCACTATCATGGTCCTAGGGCTGACTAGTATGTTCAGGAGTGTATCACATTATTCTCATCCTAAATCCAAAACACAGCCCTGTACCAATTGCTAAGATGAAAATTACCTCTATCCCAGTTGAAAGCAGGACATAGATGAATGTTCAGCTTCTGAGCTGTTCAGTGGTGGGGAGAGGAACCAGATAGGCTGCAGTGCAGTTGCTCAGACTAATTGTCAAAAACCAGAGATATATGATGAAAAATAACCCCGCAATTTTGACTGTGAGGAGTTGCTGTGAGTCACTGAACCCCCAAAGAATCAATATCAAGAGTGCCTCTGTAATGTATTCTAAACTTGCAGCTTTCAATGGTTGAAGTTAAACACAACATGCTGTGGTATGTCTTGTACTATGGCATCTTTCTCACAGTAATGTTTCTCTCTCCATTGGTTTGTTATCCCAGTCCCTTCTCTTTCTCTTTATTCACTCTCTTCAGAAAATGGAAATCATGTTTTCCACAATCCAGGTTTCTTTAGGGTACAACTGTTCTTATTAATCTCATTTTACTCTTGTAATTAATTGTTTCAGTAGATAATAATAATTGTTTCAGTAGATAATAATAATAATAATAATAATAATACCTTCTTTATTTTGGAGGACTTCTGTTGAGTTCAGAAAACTACTGCATATCTTTTAATTCTGAGGTTCAAAGAAATCTTAATAAAACAACCATCCAATCTAATGCTGTAAGTGTAACTTGGTGCCTTCTCCAGTTCTGGCTAGAAAAATAATGTAAAACTGGATCACTCCTGAACTGAGCACATAGAGTCTCCAAGATCAACAGATCTGATGTCAGGGATAAAGAGGGTTCCAGAAGAGTAGCCACATACCCCTACATACTATGTAACATATATGATAGAATTCTGTTTCAGTCAGAAAGTCTCGAAGGGCACCGTTCACAGGCAAATAAAAATGAGCAAGTCTTCATGAAGAAGCTGTAACAATCTCCTTGTCTGGTTCCTTCCTCACAGGAGCAGAAGAACATTTAACCCCCTGTCATCATCTGCTAACCCTCTCCTGGGCTGCCCCATGCCATCATCCCTCTCCTTTTGCTGTGCTCGTTCCTGCACTACTTGGGTTCTCCTCGGTGCCTCATTCCCTGTGTGGTATCAGTCTCTCTTCAGCTGTACATCAACAGTCATCTGAGAGGTCACCTTTCCTTCTTTTTATTTCTGTTACTGATTAGAATGTTTTTAAGGTCCATTTGTTCTGTTTCAATTAGTAAAGGCCCGATCAGGAGGGCTGTGCAGCCCGTCATTAGCAGTCTGAGCACTACCACTGATCTGTGGATTACTTTGCACGTTTAAACATCATTGCTTGACTGTTACATCCACTTACTATAGCAGGAGTTGTTAAAGATAAGTATATGAACAATTTAATGTTGCACAGAGAAGGAGAGCTGGGGTTCATTTGTGAACTTACACTAAAAACGTAGAATGATGTCCGTCACCCAAGATGAACATGCAAATTACTTCCCTTGAGGAAGAGAAGCAACCAAAGCACTAGGCTGATTCTTGAGGGGAAGGACGTTCAACAAAGCAAAGAATCTGTTCTACATTTGGTTGTTTGGGTTTTGGCTCGGCTTTGTTGTTTTTTTTTTAAACTCGCCATTAGGGCATTACGTTTTCAGTACATTTTCCACCAAAAAGAAAGTGAGGACTATGCTATTCTGCATTTACCAGCTTCGAGTTCCTGCCCAGAAATGATCTATCCCTCTTGAAACTGTCTAATTCTAAAACAAACCTGGTGTCCTTTGGGAGTTTTTTTATTGTTGTTTTGGTCCATATTTTTAAGTAAACTGAGAAGTAAGTTTTTGCATTCTGTGAAGACTGACAGAAAAGAATCATTTTGGTTAGAAAATTCCTCTGAGATCATCAAGTCCAATAGCCAAGGCCACCACTGCCTATGTCCCCAAGTGCCACATCCACATGGTTCCTAAATTCCCCCAGGGATGGGGACTCCACCACTGCCCTGGGCAGCTGTGCCAGGGCTGGACAACCCTTTTGGGGAAGAAATTTTTCCTAATATCCAACTTGACCCTCCCCTGGACCAGCTTGAGGTCATTTCATCTTGTCCTGTCCCTTGTTCCCTGGGAGCAGAGCCCGACCCCCCCCAGCTCCCCCCTCCCATCAGGGGGTTGCAGAGCCAGAAGGTCCCCCCTGAGCCTCCTTTGCTCCAGGCTGAGCCCCCCACCCCAGTGCCTCAGCCATTCCTCATAACACTTGTGCTCTTCACCATCTCCATTACCCTTCTTTGGACACATTCAACACCTGAGACTTTTATGTGCAAATTAGTCTTGCAAAGTTGCACAGTGTCAGGGACACTCCTTCCTTAGTCTCGCACAGTCCTGGGATGCTGATATTTAAGGACCCCCAGGAGTGGAGCAGAGGTCCAGAGAGGTTGTGGGAAAACTGTCCTCAGAAGCTTTCAAGAGCCAGCAGAGTATAGCTCTGAGTGAACTGATCAGAAGACAGTGCTGTCTTCAGCAGAAGGTTGGAGAAGAGACACCCCTACCCCCTCTCCCATCCTGCTGGGCAATTCCAGCCTGTCACTGCACTGCGTCACTCATGTCACAGACAGCAGTCACCCCACATACACACTGAAACCACAGCTCTGACTGCTCTGGGTCTCCATAGCAACTCTGTGCAGCATCATATCTCTGAGACAGCAGTTCCCAGAGGTGCGTGGGGGGTGGTTCTCAATGGAGGAACATCATGGGGAGCTGAGGGAGCCTCCAGGAGCACGCAGCTCTGTGACAGAGACAGACGGGACCTGGGTGGGGCCAGAAGCAGTGGTGGTCGATCCCCTCCCTCCCCGAGAAGGAGCCCCAGGGGAGAGTGAGTCAAAAAGCACCTCCAGCAGTGCAGGCACGCAGGGCCTGGGTTAGACATGTGAACCTGGAGGTCTGCAGGAGGCCGAGGCAGCACTGGATCAGATCAGCCGCAGAGCTGTACCTTTGACCAGGAATAATCAACTGCAAAGCCATGAGAGGAGCCTAGCAGCTGCTGAATGGAGTGAAGGGCCCTTTGGGAATTACGGCTGAACATCAAGCAGCAGAAATATGGTGGTGCAACAAAAATAAGCACTCAAGCCAAATGTGTTAAAAGGTATCACCTGTGAGGGTTACCTCCTTTCTGCAGCACTGCAGCAGCATTTCTTCTGAGAGGTGATGACTTCCCATGTGTCCATGGAACCCCCACTCCAGTCAAGATATTTGAGGCTCTTTTTCTCCTCTCTCTCCAGACAGACTGTCCAGATGTTGAATGTCTGGGTGACAGGGACAGTATGTTGACTGCTTGGCTGGAACCAGTTTGAGCAGGCAGGGAAAGGAGTCACCTGGCAGGAGTGGGAAGGGAAAGAGGAGATTCACACTCAGGAGCTGTGGGAGAAGGAAAGGAAACCTGGGTGAGTGAGAAAGGAAAAAGATGCCTGGAACAAGGTTTTAAGCCATAAGCTGCCCAGAGCAGTTACATTTTATTTAAGACTTTGTAAAAGCCTTTGGTTCATTACAACCTTGAATTAGCATCCAGAGAAAGAGTCGCACACTCTCCTCTAAGAGAAATTCTTTTAATTTAGTGAGAAAACTAAGATATTTTGGCAAAAGGTTTTACAGGAGTAAAATACAACCAAGAAAAAGCATTTCATGAAAACACTCAGCAAAAAAACCCATTTCACAGAATCAATATACTAGCCTTAGTAAAACACAATTAATTGGTTTTAAGTTGCCCACAAGAGAAGGAAAAGAGTAAAAGAAGAAAACAGATTAAAATGGCAAAGAAGGAGAGAAGAGAGAAGAAGAGAGGGGAAAGAAAAAAATGGTTACCGACAAGATCTGATGGTTCATATGCTTCAGGTTGCAGGAGAGAAGAGAGAGCTCGCTCACACGGAGTCTTGTGTATTTATGGAGTTCAGTTTTCCCTCCCAAGCAGGATGTGCAGTCAGTGCCTTCCAGGCCAGAGTGAGAGGTGATGTAGCCAGCCGCAGGCTCCAGGGATGTGGTGTGAGTGGGCTACCAGGCAGCTCTGCCCTGACTGACAGCCCGGCTGCACAGCTTCCAGCTCTGCCATGTGCTCTGTGTGGGTGCAGCCGTGTTGGCTGCAGCCCTCTGGCTCTGCCGTGTGCTCTGTGTGGGTGCAGCCGTGTTGGCCGCAGCTGCCGTGTGCTCAGCAGGCCGTGTGTGACACAGTAGCCTCACCATGTACCTGCAGCTCCAGGCCCAGCCCTTCCCCACACACACACACTCTCACAGTGAGTTGGTTCTGACCCACATCAATAATTCAGTGAGACTCGGGTCCAGTATGTCACACAAGGTAGTTGATTTTGTTTGTGGATACACAGTTTACTGTTTTGTACCATTTTGCTATGTCGAATTACTGTTCCGATTTGAAGCAAAAATAAGTATCCCTTCCAAACGTGCTTGCAAACGTAAACAGCCCAGTGATGCTGAAAGGAGACCAACATCAGGCCAAACAAGGAGGGAGGGGAAACACCAAATACCAAATCAATAGATACCCAATCTTCTTCTCCAGGGAACTGATTGGGACTATGCAGAATCAATTTAGTACACCTGACTTGTCATAAAGTAATCCTGAATCAAGTTCAACTGGTGTGGCATAATTGTTTGCACAAATTGTCAAGGAACTCTCGTATGAGACAGTACACTGAAGTACAAAATCAGTGATATGGGTGGACATAATACCCGTGGGAAAGTATAAATGTAACTCATGGGGAAAAAAAATGCATCCATTGTACACATGGATGTGCTGTTTGTTTGGAATGGGGATTTTGCTGTGCATTCCAACAAGGAGAGTCTTTGTGCTTGACTGAATAAAAGAATGGTTTTAGATTTCTGGTCCAGGAACTGTTTTCCTATAGCTCTGTCCTTCAGGACCCTTAGCTGCCTCTTGTCCCCTACACAGACCAGCATCCATTTAGAAATAGTGATGGCTCTGTGACAGTGACCATCTGACTATGCCCTGCAGAACTGAATAACGATTTTTTTTTTACAGCTCTGTTGAGGCTTATACCAAAGATGTATAATTATCTATTAACATCGGTACTCCTTTAAAGTGCAACTCTCTCTTGATATTGCCATACTGCCATTCCCATTACTTTCTACAAGACTTTCCCATAAGAAGCGTACTTTTTTTCCCCCTCTCTCTGTTTTTTTCCCCTTCTTTCCATGTAGACGCTGTCCAGCTTTTTTTAGTAGAAAAATTTTAGTAAATATTTAAACCTGAAAGCTACAATAGGTGGGGAGACCAAAACAGCAAGGACTGTCTCCTCTGCACAGATAGATAAATTTTCTTCTTCTTATGAAATTTCCAGTATAGCAATGATATTTTTTTCCCCCGAGTCCACTTACTGTTTGTTGAAGGCAATTAAAGCAGCTGTTTTGTACCGGCTTCCTAAGAAATACTTAAGAAAAGCGATCCAACCCTTTGTGCTCAAAACACACTGAAGGGTTGGGTTTTATCTGTGAGGAAAGCGAGCCCTGACAGCAGGACTTTTTGTCCTTCTAAAATGCCCTTAGATGCCATTCACAGGAAGTGTCAGTCTGGAAAACAATTAGAAGCTGATTTACTGCTGTGGAGAAAATGTTCAGAAGCCTTGAAGTTGTCAAACATTTCATCCAGCTGCAGTGGTGCTCAGAGAGGCAGTAAAAAGAGAGGATGAAGAGGCCATCACACAGGGAGCCCTGGTTTTTTCTGATGTGAGGTTGGACGGATGCCCTGTGTCCCACAGGACAGGCTCAGTCCTAGCCCTGGGCAGCAAACTGAGGGGTGGGCACAGGTGTGAGGAGCTGGGAATGCTGCTCTGGGATGGGGACTCTGATGCCCTGGCCCAGCTGGAAACCCTTGTGGTTAGGTAGCATGAGCAGGAGCCCCACCATGAGCCTCTGGCGGGAGGGGTGGGATGCTCATGCCAGCAAAGATACTGTGTGTTTTTCACAGATTTTGTATTTTTAATTAGCAATTAGCATTTGACTCCACAATCTAATTAGATAAGAAATTATCTGATTAGATTTTGGGATGTTAATTTGTGTTGTGTCTGACTGCTTGTTTAAATGTGTTTGGCTTTAATCCACAGCTGGAGAATCCTGTCTCAGATTTCTGTGCTGGATTAGAAACCAGTGTCCTCTGCCAAGAAAGATTTATGTAATAACTGACTTTCATGCCCATCTTTTATTTATTTTTGTTTTAAACTACACTAAGAGGACTGATCTTATTAAATCACCTAGTTCAAGGCATTTTCTGTAGATCTTAAATATTTATTTATGACCTTTTTCATTTTTGTAATATAATTTTAATAAGCATAGAGGTCAGATTTCAATCAAGTAATTCAGGATCCCGAGATCCCGGAGATCCCGAGCTTTGTCATCCCACAGTTTGGCTCTGTTTGCTTTTTATTGTGAATAGAATGAGATAAGGAGAAAAATAACTGTACAGCAGTCCAAACTCTGGTGGAGGAGCCAGGTTTCCCATGGGGCAGAGCTCTACATCAAGTCAGAGCAGTTGCAGTATGACTGAAAACAGCTGTGCCCTCTCTATCCCCCTCTTTGGCTTTCACATCCCATCACGCACAACACACAGGTTTTGCAGGAGCCTGCCTTAACACTGGCTGTTTAGGAGCCATCAGAGCAGGGGCATTACCAAAACCCAGGTACTCAGACACCACCTTAGCACAGTGTCAGGAATAATCACTGTGTCCAAAGAGCCTGGAGAGTTTGCATCACACCTACATGTCTCCAAAAGTACAAGAAGCATTTGAATATGTGCTTCTGTGATTTCGAAAAGTGGCCCCAGTGGCAATCAGGGGACTCCCCATGCATAGGGAGTGCTGTGATTCCTCTGTGGTACCAAAGAAAGTCACTGTAGCCCTAATTGTGGACCTGCTTTGTCTATGAAGTACAAACCTTTTTTGAGGAAATAGCTTGGGCTGTTTTATAGACTAACAGAAAATACAGCAATTTGAAAAATTTTTTGTTAGTGAGGCACCAGATAATCCAGAAAAAAATTAACCAAATCAAAATTCTTCCTATATTTCATTATTACTGTGTCTTTTGTTTCTCTGCTTCTTGAGTGATAGGGATTTTGTGACCAATAGTCTATAGCGAGAAAGGAGAAATGAAGTGCTGAGCCAAATGCCCGAGTCATCAGCTCCCAGGAGCTAATGCTGGAGCTGGGGCAGCAGGGACACCTGGATGGAGCAGAGGGACCAGGCTGCCCACCCTGATAGGTAAGTCCTGGGTTTATAGCTGGCCCAGCATGAGGACATCCCTTCCTACCTGGTCCCCTCTTTGTGGCCCAGAGAATCAAAACATGAAGTGGACACAAGCTTGGGTTCCTGCTGGGAGCTGGTATACCGTTGGAGACAGTCATGGACTGCTTCTGCTTCCAGAGAGTTCCAAAGACATATTTGCATTTTCATTCATTCATAATTAATGTAGTGACAAATAGCCCTGCTGAAATAGTGCTTCTTTCCCATCCCAATGCCTGTCTCAGACAGTACCTGATGTTCCAATTATTCCATGGCCTAAAGAAGCTTCTGAGTGTAACAACACACAGGGGATCAGTGTGCTGCTGTCACATCCCAAGAGCTTCAACCAAGGGCATGGGGTCACCCATAGAACTGCAGACAGCACGCCCTACCAAGGCATTGCAGTGGGGCCCTTCTCACCCAGCACTGCAGTTTTGTAACTCCTGGTCCCTTTTTGCCTTTATCCCAGTGCTTTGAGCCAGGTTAAAAGTGATGACGTGTTCAGGAGGGGTCCCTAACAAAGGCAGGCCCTCGGCAGACACGGGTGGGATGGCAGGACGAGCCCTCTGCCTTGCGGCAGATTCGGATGAACAGACCCTCATCACTCTGCTCTGGCTAGGGAAGCAGCATAGGAATTTCCAGCTGCTGTCATGCTTGGTGAGCTCTGCTTGTCTTATGTCCTTGGATTTTACTCTTCCTGTGAGTCTCCTTCACTCCTTTATCTCCATCTTTTGAGAGTGATTCATGCATTGTTTCATTTTAAGTCAGTTCGGTATCTAACCATTCTACTTTTCCTTTGTTCAGCATTTAGGTTTTGAAAGTCAAACAGCCTGGGATAGGCTTGCAATCACTGCATTATCAAATTATCATATTCCTACATGAGGTAACCGACTGTTAGTGCCAGAAACCCAGAATGCTACAAAAATGAACTCTGGACCAAGGGGAGATCAGGGAGGGGAAGTCAAACCACAACAAAAAAGAAGAAAGAATCTGAACAATTAGCACACAAGTATTTATAATCTCTTCTCTGCTATAATACCTCCTCCATGCTTCTCTAAAATCTGGAAAAAATCTGAAATCTGGTACAGTATCTTAACAGAAATCAAGAGAAACAGCACTCAGCAAAAACTTCCACCATCTTGTAAAAAGCTGAGGAGCCTGAAGCACCTATTGAAGGGGGGAAAGAGGTGGACACTAAATATTTGGTTAAAGATGACAAATGAGTTCATTTTGATGTCATTTTCAACCCAGTACCCACCTCTAACAACACCACCTGTCATGAATCACCACATTAGCTCTTCAACATAAGAAAAGGAAAAAGAACTGAGGAACTGTTGAGTGTGAGCCAGAAAAAGTAACACTATACTGCATGACAACGTTTCAACGACTTGAGAAAAAAAGAGACTAAACAAAAACCAACCTTTACAAAACAAATACAATTTCAAGAACTCAGAAAACTTTATGAAATGTAATTGAAAAATAAACCACACAAAGATTATATCAAGGAAATAGAGAGAAAGTAGAAAAAAACACATTCTACTTGATCTCATAGAGCGATTGCAGGTTGTAATCAGAAACAGAGATACAGCATCATCCAATATAACACAAAAATAAATAAAAATGTAGTCAGTAAACCAGAATATTTTTAAAATCTCAATTCATGGTGACATACAGTTGTACAAAACTAAGACTGAACTAAGACTGAACAAGGTAAAAAGACCCAAAGATAGAATAAATTGTACAAGCAGAATGCACCCATTCTAGACAGATTCTATATTTCACTTTCAAATTTTAATTTAAACTTTATTAAACATTAAACTGTATTAATTGAAGAACCTTGCAGTAGATACTCTAAGGTGTTCCTCTACAGTTTGTCCCACTGCTTAATGGGCCCTGACCTTTCACAACTTTTTTCCTAGCTGTTGAAATTAGCCAATATTTGAAATGTTCTTTGCTTTTTTCCTCCCAAGTAATAACAAGTTATCAAAGCGTTCCTGTAGAAAGGATGCTTTTACTTCCAAATGTTTCAACTTGTATGATTAATATGTATTAACATGAAATGATTTATACCTATTTTAAAATACTTGGATTATTCTTTGAAAATTCTGACTGAACCCTGTTGCATTTGTTCAGGCCCTGCTCTGGCAGGCTGGGGCTGTGCCACTGGTGAGAGCACATCTCTGCACAGCCTGGTGGTTCTCCCACAGGAATTCTGCATGAAGATACACTGCAGTGTTATAGAATTAATCCTGAAGATTTGTTTGCATTTTTCCTTCTATCTTTTGAAAGCTGAAGGAAGAATGACATCCAATACACTTCACACCTAACAAAAAGATTAATTCTGGACTTATTTTGAGAAAATTTCAAGTGCCTGAAAAATTTCAAATGCAGCCAGGCTCCAGAATGTCACAGTCCCTGCTCTGTTCCTGGGAGAGGAACTGTTGTTGTCCTGAGCCCAGGCTCTTTACTGCAGGAATCTCCTGTTCTCACACAACCCTGCCCGATAAGGGCACTTCTCCCTTACGTGGCTGCTGCTGGGGACTAGCAGCAAAAATCTGGCATTGAGGCTTCAAAAGACCCATCTGATACCTTTAACAAAGCCTTTGCTGTCATGTTATTCTGTGCAGAATGTCGGCAAGGCACAGTCTTGTCCTTCACCTTAGAAATACAATCTCACCTTTGAGTTAATATTGTATATAAACTTCCTGACAGCTAAAGTGGGGATTTTCTGGCAGTGCCTACATTTAAAAATCAGAATATTCCATGACAGAAATAACAACACTACTGTTGCCACCAATAATAGCTATTATTATTATTATTATTGATGTTGTTATGATTATTATTATTACTACTACTACTACTACAAAAGGAGATAGTGCAACTCAGTTCATGCAAATTGTCCCGGTGAAATCAGTTAGGAAAACCATATGGAATCAGGGTGGCTTCTTGAATGACTCATTACACAAACAAGTCAACATTGCAAACATGAGTGCTTCATATAGACAGAAAATATGGAGAACAGCACTTGGCCTGCTAAGTTCCATAACACTTCCTGACTTAGACTGCTTCTCAGCCTCTTTGTACATTTTAATAGTTTATTTTTTAATAAGTTAAAATGATCCGTTTGGTTCCTCAAGAGAATAAAAGTCTTTGTTAAAAATAGATCATTGCCTCAATTTTATTAATTAGGAAAATTATAACCCACAATAAAATTTTTGAATAATTTCTTCTGACATTGAGAAATGATGATGAAACTAGAGGAAAGTCAAAGGGGATATATTCAGGCATTATGGTTTTTCTGTACCTTCAGGACTTCACATTGTGGATGTGAAGAGACACACGTGTAAACCTTACTTACGGAATATAAGCAATTTTATCAGAAGCAATTTACAAATTGAATCCTCAGAAAGGATCACCTGGCTCAAAAATCTTCCCAGGTCTATTGGCGGTGGCTGATCTCTCAAGGGCTTGGTGAAAGGAGTGTTCAACAGTTATTGGAAAAACAGAGACACAGGTAAATAAACTTGAAATGTCAAATAGATATAAAAGAGCTCATTCTTACCTTGCTGTTCCTGAGTAAAGTCCACAGAAACCTCACCGGCAGCTCTGAAGCCTCAAAAAGAAGCTGCTGCAGAGAGCACAAAGCTGGAGCTTGCAAGGAGCAGGACTCACAGTCTTAAATACAGGCACACCCTGAAACATCCAGTCTGAACTATTTACAACCCACCTCTGTGGTTTGGTTTTGGTTTTACTATAGGTCTTGTTCCTCGGCATCCCAAAGGAGGTGGTAGAGCTGTACTTGGCTCCTGGATCACGCAGAGTGACAGGGGAGGTGGAGCAGTGTTTGTTTCTCTGTGGTCACCCAAAGAAGGTAGATGTGACACCCAGCTGTGGGACCCCCATCCAGTGTCCCCAGCATGAGCCTCTTGTCACAGGGTTAAGGGGATCAGCATAGTACTGAGCTGTCACTCCAGCAGTAATGGTGATCTATCACTGGTTGCAGAGGAATTTTACCTTAGCTTTTGGACACAAGACTTCATGGCTTGTGTTGCTTCACATGGAGAATTGTATCGTCCAGAGAAACTGCAGATTTCCAACTAAAAAAGTGAATGTGTGAATTCATCAAATGGGTGTTTTTATAGGAGTTATTTATTTAATGAGTTCTCCAGTAACTTTGGGGAATAAAAGTTCATAGCCACACTGAATAACTGCATCAAAACAACTGTGGAGAATTATAAAAACAAATACTATCTCCCTGCCCCCAAATAACAATAATCTCCTTCAAACAAATGTGTGAGAGGACACATCAGGGTGGGCCGTAGCTGCTGAACCCATGGCATGTGATGAGGGGCCCCAACACCACTGTCCCAAAACACCAACAGGTTCTGGAAGAGTGAGCTGTGCCCTCCCAGCCACTCCCAGCAGCTGCATGGGGTGGAGAGCAATGGAGTCTCCAGAGGGAAGCCTGTTTGGTGTCTGACCCAGGACAACAGGGTCTGGTTGTGGACAGCCACAGGGGACACTGAGGGCAGGACCCCCCACCCTCTGTGCCCCCATACTACCTTCCTGCTGACTGCTTTGCCAGCTCTGGGAGTCGTGAGGAATAAACCTTGACAATTTTCCTAATCGGGGAATTGCTTATCCACATTTTCTTCAGCTGCTTCCTGGGCACTTACCAGGCCTGTCCCACAGCCTGTGAGGGACAGGAATGGGAACCCAATGACTCAGGGCACTTTGTGTCCCCACTGCTGTGGACTTGCCAGGGGACATCCCTATATGCCTATAAATTCCTACTTTATGGCCTGTTTGACAGGGATGGACAGTCTTGTTCCTTGGAAATAAGGAGAGTGGGAACTGATTCCGAAGTGGGCCTGGTCTTCTGACAAAGGCACTTTTTCCTTGCTGGGCTGTTGGCATTACAGAGTTTTTGAGGGTGCACATTCATTTTCCACACAAGGGTTTCCAGGTGTAGATTTGTGATTCTCCAGACACAGGTGGATGTCTGCAGCTTCTTTACTGAAATGTGAATATTATCTAAAGAAACTTGGGCTGCCAAAATGAATTCACATGTAATGAAAAGACTTGCTGCTTGGAGCCTGTCAAAACCCATTTGCTATTTTGGGTGGCATTCAACAGCCAGTAGTAAGAATTTGACGGGCCTTTATTTCACACCTTCAAAGAGCTTTAAAAGCCCAACTGTGGAAAACACCAGGGAGGAAAATATAAACAAGTGTGAGTGCAAGTAAGAACAGAACAGGCACTGTGAGAACAGGTGTCTCTGAACCTTGGTGGTGGCTGAGGAATAACAATAGAAGTGCTTTGAACTGACCTTTTTGCCAGATTTGCTACATTCAGCAATAGTTACCTAGTAACTCTTTGTCATGGATTAAAGTAATTACTGTGGTAAAGCAACTGCATGTGCATTCTTCTACGGATGTGACAGAAATTAAAATGGCTGTAAGAATTTAGCACTGATCATCAGTGTTGGCAAGTTATGCCTTTCACTGAATCACGGTCACATATGAAGGCTTTAATTGTGCTATATAATTTTCCAGCCACAAGTGACCAAAAATAAAAGATATATTTCTTTATTACAAGATTTTTTTGTAATAGGAGTTAATTTGGTTTGCTGTTTCACCTTTCTCAGTAGGAATGTCCTTTATACAGAGGATTTATCAAGCACCTTTGATGTGCTTGACCACTGAAGAAGTGATCTACATTTCACAGATAGAGCTGCTCACCTTTATAAATTTTCATTGCTATTTTGTGTTGGGGTTTTGGATGGATTTGTTTAATTTCTACAGTATTTCATTTTGCCCTTACTCCTAAATTGCATTTATAAGAGAAGGCTTCCAGCTGAATTAATCGTCAAACTGCCATGCTTCTCTTTTGGCAAGAGCCAGCTGGGTCAGGCTCTGTCTAGCCCATACAGGTGTTAGAGACAGAAGATGTCCAGTTCCTCCCTCCACGTGAAGCTCAGCAGAAGTCACAAGCAAGTGTTGGAGGAGCTGGGAGCCATCAGTGTGGAGTGTGCACTCCACTTCCCCTTGGATTGAGGCTGGCTTAGCTCATTGTTTTAGGGGTAATGCTGCCAGAACAACATTCACAGATTTACTTCCCTCTTGTGCTCTTGATGTCCTGGGCATCAAGAGGCTCCACTGATTCCCCTGTTTCACCTGGCTCCTGGCCAGCTATCTCCAACAGGGTGTCCCAGCATGAGAAGCAGCAGCCAAAGGGCCACAGCTTAGGATCTGGTGAAGATGCTGTTGCTGTGGCCCTGCTCAGCACAGCCAGGGATAAGGAGCGGATACAGAAAGGTGATAGGGAAGTCTGAAGTGGGACTGACACATCTCCAGCCAAAATCAGAGTCTTGGAAGCCCTTTCTCAGTTGCTGCTAAAACCTGGGGTCTTAAAACACGCGGGTTGGGTTTTTTTCCCTTTGCAATATGACTGTCCTTGGATACCTAAACCCTTCCAGAAGGTACAGCAGCAGGCCAGCAGCCCCAAGGCACACTGTAGGCAGGCTGAGGGAAATGCCTCCATGAGGTTTAGTGCTGGGACATTTCTCCCTGAACTCTTCACTCCTCGGCCTAGAGCAGCTGCAAAGAACATTTCTGCAGAGGTGGTATTGGGCAGCCCAGGAAGGAACTGTGTCAGCTCCCCCTCCTTGAGCTGCAGGCCTTCGGTCACACCAGGATGGCTGGAATATAGAACTCTGCTTGGAAGCTTCAATTAACCAGCCTACTAGATGTTAATGACAGTTCACATTTTCCTGCTTCATACTGCTCCTAATCAATTTGAATAACAGATTGCCATGGAAGACTGAATTAAACTATCTCTGACATTAATTCCATTTTTGTTTTATGTTTAATGATATAAAGCTGCTAACTGCATTATAGTTACTAGTGATGGATTTTCAAGAAAGCAAAGCTGTTCCAAGTTTCTTTAAAAAACAAATGAATAGGAGGATATTTAGTGGGATTTTTTCCTTGCAGATTTATGTCCTGCCTAGGAATCTGTAGGGACATAGAATAAGTTGATGTAGAGAAGCTTCTTAGTGCCAAACATTTTGTTTCCTGATTGTTGCTGAGGTGCAATGCTACTTTGGAAGAAAGGATGTGCATGCAGGGAACCTGCCTCTAAGAGCCAGAGTACAGAGACACGGCAAAACTACCTCATGAGGTGTTTTTCTGGCATCACTCCAGCTCTACGCCTGCAAAAGGGTGCTCATAAGCAGTGGGTCTTGTCAGTCACCTTTACCTCCTAGACAAATGTTCCCTGCTTATGGACACTCACTCAAACCCTCACATTGTACATTGATGGCCCATTAAGAGTGTGACTGTCACTCTCATTAAGAAGAAAGTTAAGAATCTCTTGCTAAAAGAAAACAGAAAGAGTTGGATATTTATTCTCTTTAAGTAGAGTCACAAATAATTATGTCTCTTTATAAGACTCTTAAGAAACATCAAAACTGGTAAACTGGCTCAGGACAGATTTAAATTTCTGGAATGATCCATCATGTGATGAAGTCAAGATGAGAAAACTGTGGAAGACAGAGGCTAATAAGTGCTCCATGGATAAGAGATTATCCTTTCGTCTTGAAAATTAAAGTTCAAGAGATAAGGTTTCAGGCTTTAATTTGTTTGCAGTATCAAGGAATTGAAAAGGAACTGATTTCATACACTCTTGTTCCTACAGTTTATGTTCGATGTAGTTCTTCAGTTCTTTGATTCAACTCATACACTGATATTCAAAGACTCTAAAAGATTCCTATGCATAACTCTTTCCCAAAAAAAATTTGTAATGTTTTGTGCTGCTGTTGCATATTTTCTGCCACAGTGGAGGTTGCAAGACACAGCTTGGTGCTTCTGCTGCTTTTGAGAGATTTCTCACACACCAGGTGAGTTGATCACACAGTTGTGGTTTAAAGCCAGTCCCCAGGTGCTGAGACTGGGGTTGATGGGATCACTGTTTTGAACACTACCTAGTGAAAATAAAAGCTTTTCAGCACTGATGAATTCTTTTGTCTCTCTGGTGCTACACTGCAGCTCCTGGCATGGGGGTGTTAATGAAAAGAACTCTGAGGATAGATCAAATACTCAAATCCTTTGGCATTCATTATTTTTCAAGTATCATGTTATATTTTACATATTTCACTCAAAGATTCAAGTTTAAGTTCATTCATGTTTTTCAACTCTAAGACCAATGGTGTTTCCTAAGTTTATTTTTCACTCATTGTGAATTTCTACATCCTTACTTTTCATAATACACTCTGGAATTCTCATGGGATATTCCACTACTTTTTAACAGTCAAGATAACTGTAACAATGTAAATATGAGTAGGCCAGAAATACACTTGGACTCTGAATAACAGTGCTTTGAATACATCTTTCCTTACAAAAATTCTCCTCATTTGTCTTTCTTAGCTGGATTGCTTCAGCTGAAAGTGAATGAGTCTATTGACTCATTTGAAACAGAGTTTTTTTTCTCTGATAGTATCATTTTCACATCAAAAAAGGCTAACACTTCAATTCTGGAAGCAAACACTCTCAGTATAGCAATTTTTCTAATTATGATGGGAATTCTCATGGTAGTATTTTCAACTGAAAACACAACTTCTGGAGATGTGGTCTCAATCCATTGTACTTCTATTTTACTTGTTAAAACATCAGTGAATACCTTAGATTCTGTTAAAGTATATAATTATTTAGACCATTTTGGATTCTATTTATGCCTAGGTCTTCATAAAGTGTGAGTTTAATCTGTGATTTTATATTCAAAGGCTGACTGTACTTTAATTTTTCTCTTTAATGGTTGTTCCAAGCAATTGTTCATTCTGACATTTTGTTGCAGTGTAACACATTATTCAGTATATTAGCAGGCCATTTTCTCTGCTTGGAGAGATGCCAGTGTCTCTTTAAAGGTGCTCTGAGCGTACAAATGAAACCTGCAGCAGCTCTTGGCCAGGTGATGGTTAGTGACACAATGGAAGCCTCAAGGTGAGGGGCAGCAGGAGGCACAAGAAAGCAGCTGCAGTTCGCAGGGATTCTGCTGAAGGAGCTGGTCCCCACACCAGCAGGCTTTTGTTCTCTCTTGCAATCTCCTCCCCCTCACAGGCAGCTCTTACCGAGGCACGATTCGCCCGGTGGGTTGTTCCTTCAGGGTCTCTGGTCTGCAGCAAACATAGCCACACTCCTGCTGTCCTGTGCAGGGGTGTTCTCATGCTGGCCCAGCCTCGGGCACGAGTTACACAGCACCAGCTCTGGCTGGCACTCAGGGGTCCCTTTTCTGTGGTAGCGAAGGAATTAAAAACAACCCCCACCTGTGCAGCCAGGTGAGCCCCTTGCACACTGAGCCTTGCTGAGCTAAGGAAGGTGCTGTCTCCAGTTACTGCTGCACAGTCTCCTTCAGTAACTGATCCAGTGAAAAGAGCCTTTCCTTTTGTGACAGTTGTTTCAAACCCCAGAAGATGAGGAAAGTGCAATGATAAGAGTACCCACTTTTTCAGACAGCTAAGCATCCCCACAGGTGACACCCCCTGTGCAGACCACACACTCTGTGATCGTCTTGTCACAGGGTCACCTGCCTCCTGCAATGACCTTCAAGTGCTCCAGCCGCTCATCAAGATCATATTTATTGTTAGTAAAATATAAAATTGATTACAATTAACTGAGATAAATAATTTGAAATGGAAATGTAATTGAGATGAGACGATGAAGAAATGAATATTGAATCTAGTGAGGTAACTTAAAATACTTCAAATTAAGATTACTTTGATTCTTTATACTAACTGCCAAAGTTTAAATATGCAACAGGGTTGAAATTTAGGAAGACAATGTTGGCACCCTTGAGACATCCTTTAATGGTTGTACTCAAGCAGTCAGACAGTGACATGCCATACAAGACCTGTGAGCCTCCACAGCTTCATTCAGGTGGAAACTCCAGAGTACAGAAAAGACCAGTACTAAAATTTCTCCCGTCTTCCACTAGTCCAGAATGTCCATTTATACTCTAGTGGCAACAGAGAAACACTGGGCAAACTTGTTCTCCAACTACATGCAGAAATATTATCTTGTAAACTAAAATCAAAGTATTAAGAACAAGAAAACTGTTTTCTATATACCCTTTTTCATAACCCCTGAAGATTACTTATATGGAAAAAGAATATTTATGCAGAGATCTTTTTTAAAGCCACTGTAGGTAATTTTGCTTTCAGCAAAAGATATTCCATGTGACTCAGTTTTCTGAGTCTTTTTCTTTAAGTAAAGTCAACCAAAAACCTCTCTTGATTTCAACTTCCACATACCATCCTAAGCAGCTCTGTAGGCAGGTGATGTTCTGGGCAGATGATGTACTGCCAATGTCTCCTGGGGGATATAGAAGGCCCAGCCCACCAGAGGACTTAGCATAGCAGGTTTATCCATCTGGGAGTTATTTGATGAGAGGCTGATGCCCAGGCATCTTTGATCCTCCCAGGCTACAGCACATGGCAAAGTGCAGTGGGTTCCCAGTGGTCAATAGACTGTGGTCTCAGTCGCTAGAGTTGGAACACAGGTACTTGCCCTGAAAAAGCCCCTAATTCCAGCTGCCCATCATGTGGGGGCTTGCTGAAAGTGCAAAGGATGTGATCTGAGACCAGCAAATAACAAATATCACCACTGTCAAGTGTTTAATCACTGCTCACCTTTTATGTTTATCTTAATGTTGATCTTTAAAGAGCTACTTGAGCTGCACTGAGTGAAGCCTCTGGGCTGGACTGAAGTGTGCAGAGCAGCAGAACTTGTCAAGTGCTCTGGAAGAAGCTTGTCACCTTCCAAAATGAGAGGATATTTCTCGGTTTTCATCTGAGATGCCTCATGGTGTAGCAGTAGCAGAGTCAAGGCTAAACTTTGCTGAGCCACTGGGACTTACCTACCTTTACCTCAGGTAAGGGAGGAGTTGGCTGACAGAAAAATGGCTAGTTTTCTTTGCTTTAATTGCCCCTTCATGGAGAAAACATTGGCTGCTTCTGTTGAAAGAATTCTCACAGAGATGTAGGACTGTCCACATTGTTGAATTCCCACACAGAAAGACTGTCTGGTTGTACTGTGTCTTGCCCATATTTTGAAGAGGTGCAGCAGATTATTTTCCTTTTCTGTTGTATCCAGGTAGAATTTCTCACATCATTCCTATTCTCTGGTCCCCCAAAGAACTGGAAAACGCATCTTGAATCAGCATAATCTTGTCACACACGACTTCACAATGTAATCCTCTTTATGTGGGGAAGGTGGAGGAGAAGCAGCCAGTTTTCCCACAGTGCTGACAACAGCTTGCAAGACCTCCCTTGGCGAGGCTCTTGATGGACTATGATAGTCTCAGTCCTGGTACAGTCAGTAATGCACATCTAAACATACATCTCCTTTTACACTTTCAGTGTTACACTCATTGACAAATGCAACAGCCTGTAGGTAGACCCTGCTCTGGACTTTAATTCAGATCTTTAAAAAAATTTTTCCTAAGACTTCAGTTTTGATGTAAAAAGCAGAATTAATCTTCTACTAAACTATATTATGTTTTCAAACCTTAAAAATGCATTTAAAATTTTGTTTATTGCCATGTTTAATCCTAAATTTCGAAGAAAGTGATGTCATGACTCACGCCTGTTTGTATAATCTAGCATTATTCCCAGAAAGACTAATCAACAGATTTGATGCAAAAGATTAATTACAGTCCTCTCCAGAGACGGTTTGTTTACTAAACAATCAGCCATATGCAAATTCTTGACTTACCATACCATGTTTAATGGCTTCTTGAGGGAGTGTAACGGTTTGTTTTTGTTTTCACACAATTACTTGGCTGAGGAGCTGCTTTTAGGGAAGAGGTGGAAGTTGGAAGTGCTTGAACTTCCTCTTTCGTCTCATGCACCGATGGAAGAAGCGTTCTGCGAAAGCAAATGGAGCTGGCTTCTGCTTTCACTTTTAGGATAAAAAGCCACCGCAGACTCTTTTTGAGCCTGTTTGCAGTGAGCACTTTGCTGTGCACACGCTGTGTGACAGTGACGGCAGTCGCAGCCGGGAAGCCACGCTCGGTGCTCTGTGACCTGGGTGGTGCAAACCAAACTCGTGAAAACTGCCCCAAGGGAAGGACAGTGTGCTCAGCCCAGGCTGGGGATTTGTCTCCACACCCAGCCTGAGGGGGGACTCAGTGAGCACCAGCTGTTGAAGGATAGATGGATTTAAGTTGTGGGTGCTTGGAGGAGGGTCCTGTGGAGCCCTGGGTGCATCCAGACATACGGAGAGGTGTAAAGTCACCAGACACATTTTTAAAAGATTTGTTTCCCAACTTTGGCTTTCTGTACAATTAATTTAAAATATAATTTCACATTAAAAGACAGCTCATGAGATAAATATGGCCAAGAACTAATTCCCGTAGCAGCATGGGACTACAAAACAGAGTAACAGCTCATTTAAAATTAACAGATTCATAAATTGATGCATTATTCACTTGATTTTATTTGTAGTTTATGGTGTTACAAATCATTGTATGATTCTGTTTTAGGTCAATACACAAATATTTGATTGTACTTTTCAGCCTCCAGGGGAAAAAAACACTCTAGTGTCTTCCAGTCTGGAGCTGTGACACTGAGTGCTAATGAGATAATAGAATCACACAGATTCACAGAATCTCATGAGTTGGGAAGGATGCAGAAGGATCACCAAAGTCCAGCTCCTGGCCCTGCCCAGGACACCCCAACAATCTCACCCTGTCCCTCAGAGCACTGTCCAAACCCTCCTGGAACTCTGGCAGCCTTGGGGCCGTGCCCACTGCCCTGGGGAGCCTGGGCAGTGCCAACCACCCTCTGGGGGAAGAACCTTTCCCTGAGATCCAAGCTGACCCTGCCCTGGCACAGCTCCAGCCCTTCCCTGGGTCCGGTCCCTGCTCACAGAGAGCAGAGATTGGTGCTGCCCCTCCACTGCTCCTCACAGGGAAGCTGCAGACCCTGGTGAGGTCTGACCTCAGTGTCCTCTGCTCCAGGCTGAACAAACCAAGTGACCTCAGTCACTCCTCATATGGCCCCTCCAGCCCTTTAACATCCCTGTGTGCTTGTTTTGGATGCTCTCTAATAGCTTTATATCTTTCTTATACTGTGGTGCCCAAAACTGCACAGAGTATACTGGTACTAAATGCTGATGTTCATTTTGGATAAATAATTTGGGTTGCTAATTTTGCTTAAAGCAAGTGTTACCCTTGCCTTGTTTAGGAAACATGACTGGAATGCGTTTTTTTAAAAGCTTCTGTGTCCTTGCACAGTAAGCCTTTACCCAAACTATCTGCTAGAATATTTAAGCTCTGAAAATCAGCCTGTGATTGTATCAGTGCAGCATCCCTTTCACAGCTTTGCATGACTGTACTTACTATTAAAAATGGGTAGTTTTGATCCTCTCCTGTAATTAGCTTTTAATTGCTTCCGAGTTATTAGTATTTGAAATATGTTTATTCTCCCAACATGACCTACCTTTTGGGGACATCTTGGCGCATAGTTAATGAATACTGAAAATTCTATTTTCGTGTACATATAATGAACATTATATGTACATATTACATATTGATGTACTGTTATGTTATATATTTTATTTACAGACATATAAAGTACATACACTGTGTACAATATATGTGTGTCTATTTTTGGAATCATCTGCAGAAATCTTGTAAAGTCAGAGGTGTTTTAACTGTAAAGGAAAGATAAAGACAACCCCACTGCACAATCTAGTAACAACAGCCTAGTAAATCAGCTTTTATTCCCAGCCTTCTTTCTTTGTATGCCTGGAAACACATTTTACATAACATTTAAAAAGCGGGACATTTATGACAAATGGCATTAATCTCATACTGCTTAAAGTGCAATTTCAGTGGCACAGCTTAACATTCGCAGCATCACAAGTGACAAAATTTCATATGCTATTAATTCCTTAACATTCTCTACCCCATAGTCACAGACAATATTGATATATGGAAATCATTCAGCAGTCTGTTAAATTTAATGGTGGAAATGGAATTCAGTGGGACTGGCAAACAACTTTAAAGATTTCCAATTGTGCAATAAATTGGGAAAATAGACACTGTAAAAACGGTATAACCCATTCCTTGGTTTTTTTTTTCTCAGTGTAGTGGTTTGAACCTTGTTTTCCCCCCAGAGGCTAAGAAAAGTGGTAACCCCCAGGGGGTGGAAACCCCTGGAAGTTTTGAGTTCTGTCCAATGGGCTCTCCTGCAGAAATGTAAACATATCACAACCAGACTGGAAGAGATGAGTTGTAGTTTGGGTTGTTAGAAGAAGTAGCCATGTTGTAGGAACCACGAGGAAAGGGGCCCGGAGCCCCTCGGTGCCTCTGGGGCCCCCCAGCCGCAGTTGGGGGCTACAGAGACTTGGAACAGTGTTAAGCTGGACTATGTGTCTGTAGCTGTGAGCTGGGAGATGTTTTCTCCAAACTGGGCAGCGGCCGGAGAAGAACAGCAGCCGGCACTGACCGGAGAAGTGGTGGCAGAGAGCCAGAAGAGATAAGACGGAGCAACAGAGACATGCAGCAGCGGAGAGAGAGAGAGAGAGAGAGAGAGAGAG
>NW_020885006.1:1002469-1007656 GCF_003945725.1 Corapipo altera | reverse complement strand
GAGAGAGAGAGAGAGAGAGAGAGAGAGAGCTGAGAGGCTCAGTCGTCCTGAGAGCTCAGCCAGGACAGTGTGGCAGGTTGGCCTTGGGGGCCCTCCCTTGCTGCAAGCTACAAAGAAGCTCGCAGCCTGAGGCAGGGCACAGAGGCCCTGCAAGGAGCTTGAATCTCCTGGAGATACCAGACCGTCACGAAGACCCCCTGCGTCTCGTGATATGACGTGGTGGAACGGCCTTGTCTGGGGTAACGAAGCCCACGGAAGACCCCTCAGTTGGTTGGCGACAAGGCCAAGGGAGCTTGGATACCTCCCTCGTGAGTGCTGGCAGAGATCCAGCAACAGCTGCTGCACGCATGAGAGAGAGAGAGACAGACTGCTTCTGCTACTCTGAAGAAGCTGCTGCCCTGAGAGACTGGAAGGGATCTGTCCTTCTTTCCCCCCTGGACTTTTATTTGGAGGGGAGAGGAGATCTGATCCATTGTAAATACTATATGTCATGGTAGAGATAGTTGTGATCATGTGTATAATGTGTTATAGTATTTATTTGTACAGTCATATATTCCCTTTCCCCCATTCTGAGTCTGGTTGTGTTTTGTCTGGAAAAACCCATCTCACATTGGGTTGAGATGTGGGAGGGGGAATGGAGCTAGGGAATTGGATTTTGGGGCTATCTCAAACCATGACACTCAGAAAACTTCTAACTTTTTTTATGAAAATAATTAAAATTTACTGTAATTTACTGTATGATATAATACAAACAGACAGGACATGTATAGAGATAAAACTGTACAAATGCAGGCTGAGAAACTCCCCAGGATGCATTTTAAATTAATTCTAATGGCTTCCCACGTCCATCTCCAGTATTAAGGAAGACTTACATATAGTCAGAAGAAAAAAGAGCTACAGATGAAAAATTAAAAGTAAACTTGTGAGATGCAGTAGAAAAAAGTCTGACTGTCCTCAGCTGCAGAGAATAAACCCAGTGCTATTAGTGGGGAAATGCAAGAACTACCTGGAAAGGTTCCACAGGTTTTTTCAGAGGTCCTTTGAGAGGTACTGAAATTACTACAGAATGTCTGGAAGAGTTACTGGTCACACTGCAGGAAACAGCAATGCCCTTTTCTCTCCAGCTGATTCCTGAGCTGCAGCATCTCCCTGAGGACAACTCAGCACAGCTCCACTGGCACCAGTGCTGGGGCTTCCTGGCCCCTCGGACCCTCCTGTGTCCCAGTGCCAGTGCTGGGGGTCCCTGGCCCCTCAGACCCTCCTGTGTCCTGGTGCAGATCTGGTGGATCCCTGGCCCTGGGGACTCTCCAGTGCTGGTGTTGGGATCAGACCCACAGGATGAGAGCTGTGGAAAACAACTCCCCCCTCTGCTCCCATTCTGTGCTTTGGAGCTCTGTGTGATTGTTACTCCAGAGGATTCTCACACTGTTACAGCCTTTGCAGCTGGCACTCTGTCTTCCTGTTTTAATAAAATATAGATAAGGCTGGGCAGTTTTTTAAAGCTAAATGTGACTTATTGGAGCAGTTATACTGGCACTTTACATGACAGTTTTACTGCCATCTCAGCAAGTGCCATTTAAACATAATATAATTTCTTCTCAAGTAATATAGAATGGTTACAGATATATATTATGTAATCACAGAAAAGCATTAATAAAGAGGCTTTCTCCAGCCTTTTGAGGGATTTCTTTTTCAGGCAGTGGAATCTCATCAGAGCTAAGCTAATCAATGTCAGCTATAATGTGGAAGATATTTTTAATCAGTTGCTTTGCTGCCAGGAAATGTAGGATAATTTTTCTTTTTTACCCTGAAGAAAGATTAGTTAGTTAGCAAAGCATTTAGTCAGAGGTATGGAGCTCTTGTAGGAATATTGGTGTTTTGGCTAACATCTTATGAACCTGGATGTGTATAGATGTCTTTTAGAGCCTTTTTTGATATATTTCTCATTGTTCTCCAACATCCAAGAGACACTTGCCTGCAGAGTCTGCCTAGCCCGGTGTGCTCTCTTGGAACCCCCGTCATCTCAGCAGGCCCTGGAGGAGGTGGATTCCCCTGTGTGTTGCTGAGCCGTCCCCTTCCACGAGCTTTATTGATGAATTTTAGCCACATCATCCTCTGACCTAAACCAGGACTGACTAAAGAGCAGCAGCCCTTTGAGTGAAACCCAGTGTTTTGCTATGGTCGGTATGTTTATTTGTGTGTATGGATGCTGGAAAGATCCAGGCCTGCGTAGCATGGAATGGGCAAGGCAGGGTAATCCAGGTGTCAGGGAACAGCATTACTGAGTGAAAGGGAATAGCGTCGGAGAGGTTTGGGAACAAGCAAACACAAATTACTGTAAAGTTTGCTATTTTCATCAGCTTTATTCCCCTCTTTCAGCAGCTCCCATCAATCTCAGTGCTCAGTGACAGACAGCTGGGGGATCAGATGGCATTACACGAAAACAATACAAGCCACAGAGAGAATAAATGTTTTTCTATCTGTCTTTCTGTCAATGGCCTTGGGAAAGACCAAGTGCAGATAAATAACATTCAGCTCCACCAGGCAGCCGACTGCATCAACACTTGTATCTGAGGAATATGAATTCCAGGAGATAACACAGTTTGGGGATAACCTCATTCAGTACTCTGGGGTATTGAGGTGGGTGGGTTACTCACAGCAGCAGGACCTGGCCCCTTGCCTCCACCATCTTCCAGTCTCTGTCCTACCCATTGGGGAACTGATGCTGGCCACCACACTTTGGAAGCTGGTTTAGTTTCTTACCAAAATGTGGATGGCCTGTGTATCTTAACGTCACAGCAGATGTGTTAAGGTGACTTGTGAAATTGTCGGTGTGTGGACAGCAAAAAAGTTGTGTCCTAATTTACATGAATTTATGCCATGTGTGAAATTCAATAAACTAGGCGATTGTTTCACCTAAGACAAGGGTTAATTACACAACTAAAAGCAGCCATTACTGTGGTAATCCGAGACCTCTCCAGAGGTAAGTCACAAATTGAGCTGCAGAATTTGCAATTTGAGTAGCATCTAAAGAAGAATCAGCTACAGAAAAAGGTAAAAGGAAATTTTTGAGTAAAAACTTATGTTTTCTTGTCTGTTAAACGAGTTTGCATAAAGAATGACCTGAGCGTTTTGCAGATGAGGTGGTGGTTGGGCTGTTCCAGTCCTACCACTCAGTATATGGATGTTCTTGTCTTTAAGGGTGAAATTTTTTGTGTACTCTGCTGCTTTGTGCAGTATAACAGAATCTCAGCTCCTTGCTCTGAACCCCTGCGAGTCAGTGGGAATTAAATTGTGCAAATGGGAGAGGGTGAATTGCTCCTGTGCCCATTACTGATTCCTATTTTTAGTGCTACCAGCAATACTCCGTGGATTCACAGCAGGGAGCACAGTCCCTGTGGTGTCTGCCCTGGCACAGCTGGCCCTGCTCAGCACACAGGTCCTGGAGCAGTTGGTGCTCTGGCACAGCTGCACACAGGGGGATGCTGAGCCCAGCCCTGTGCTGCTCTGAGCTCCTGGTGACCGTCCCTGTGCTGGGACAGTGTCACCGCCCACACCCGGGGGCTGGCAGAGCTCAGCTCCCTCAGCCCAGGCACCGGGTACGCGTCTGGAGCTGTGCCTCAGGCAGGTCCCAGCTGGTGACTGGCACTAAGGTGGTGGGGCATTCCTGAGCCCTGCCCAGCTGCAGGTTATAATGCCTGTCTCTGAAAACAGTGGTCTGGGCATGGATAGAAATAAGTCAAGGAGCTCCTTGGCTAAATTTGGAGTTGCTCCACCTTTGAAAAATATGGCCACAAAAAGCAAAGTCATCAGAATCCCTCTCAATACATGAGGCAAAATGGATTTTAAATACTCCCTTACAGTTCAGATCTGGTCCCTAAACCACTCTTGATCTTGAAATGGACAGGGAAATGGATGCCACTGCAGAAAGTCTGGGGAGCGATGTATCTAAATTCCTAAAGTGGATGTGGGTCCTTAATTTAAATACACATAAACATACACATATTTTGCAAGAGAAAATTAATAGTGAAGAGGCAAGAAATATAAATTGCACAAAAATTATTTAGGTAATCAAGACCAGAGGTGCCTGTGATGATCTTCAAAGGGAACAAAAATATGGTGGAGTGAATGGATAACAAGATGACAAGCAAAATTCAGTTTTGACATATGCAAAGTAATTTGCACATAGGAATTAATGAGAACAATTTATACTGCTGGCTAGGTTCTAAATTAACTGCAACAACCCAGAAAAAAAGGTCTTTGCATCACTGGGAAAGCTCAAAGACTCAGCATGTAGCTGTTTTCTAAGGAGCAAGAATCATTAGAATGCAGAGGAAACTGGATAAAATAACACTGGAAGTATTGGAAAGCTGTCAAATAAATCAGTCTTACACACTCACCTGAAATAATGTGTTCAGTTCAGGTCACTGTGTCTCAGAAAGGACCTAGACAAAATAACTGGATTTGGAGATGAGCTCTGAAAATGACTAAATGCTTGGACAGAATCTACAGGATCTACAGGGTCAGATGGCTTGGATTTATTGTTAGAGGAAGTGATTAAGTGGGACACCTGATACGAAATAATGAGCAGTGTTGTGAAATCAAATTGTAGGTGTCCGCACACCTTTTAGCATAGAATAGAAAACAGAAGGTCTGTCACTGAACAAGGGTGGGAGGAAAACAAGGAAAACAAACCAGGGAGGTAGTTTTCCACACTACTAGCTGGTGAGACTCATTGCTGTGAGTTCTCAATAAGGCCAAAACTTGCATGAGCTACAGGAGATCAGGTGTTCACGGGGATAAGAGGAACCTCCAGACACACTCTGATGAAAATTAAAAACCAAGCAAAACCAGTGCAGCAGGTGGAGATCTTTATGCCCCAAGGCTTGAGCTGGGACCTAGTTGGTGTTGGAGACACCCACAGCACTGGCAGTGACTGAAGGGCATCCGCTGTGGCCCCATTCTGAGGGAGAGGGATGCAGACTCAGCGACCTTGGGCAGCCAGGGCTCCTCTGGAAATCCCGGGGTGCTCCAGGACAGGGCAGACACTGGAACAGCACCAGTGCTCAAGGGCTGGTCTCACCAGGAGCTCTGACAGTGCCTCCTGCCACCCTCAGTGTGGGCAGTGGGATGTGCAGAGGCACTGCCAGCCTCGCCCCTGCAGGCAGAACCTTCTGCACATTCTGT
>NW_020885006.1:964245-1002459 GCF_003945725.1 Corapipo altera | reverse complement strand
TCTGCACATTCTGTGCAGGTGAATGCTCCCCCCGGGCAGTGAGTGCTCCGGCGGGGGGGCTGTGGCAGGAGCAGAGCCCACAGCGGTTTCACTGCTGAGGAGCTGCAGAGGTGCCCATCTGTGCCCTGAAGCAGAAAGAACCATCACAGTAAAGGTAAAAGGTCAGAAGTCTCCTAGAGGCAAATTCCTCTCATGGGAAAGGTTTTGTTTTGCTGGTCAGGGAGCTGCAGAGGATTTTAGAGTGACCAGGAGGTCTAGCCTCTGGCCTGAATTTCTCTTGTACCAGTAACACAACTTTACTTTCTTCGCCAAAGGAAAGAAGGGAAAAATCAATATTTGTCAAATGGAAAAGACCAAAGCCATTAAGAAGGAAATTTTTGGATTTTTTTCAAGCTTCAGTTCACAACAAATAATGACAATTTGAAAGCACACTGAGAATTCCCTGTTAGGTATAAACTCTAACAACATCTTAATTTGACTATTGAGTAAACTAGAGTAGTCTAAAAATCTATTCTGAAGACCATTTCTTCATTTCCTTTGACACAATTGTGTATTAGTTTTAGAAATAATTCATTACAGTACATCATGGAATGATTGGCACACCGTGTGGTACCTGTCATCACCACCACCCCTGTAGAAGGGACAGCCACTTGGTGGGAGTATCAGTTTACTCAGGCTGTAGCAGGGAAAGGAAATACAGGAAATCTCAGAAAGAAGGTCTATTTTCTGAAGTGTTTCCCTAAAACACCTCTCCCACTGGCACTGAAATGTAAAAATATATGCAGTGGCTTGTACGGGAACTGGGAAGGCATAAAAGGATGGGGTCACAAAAGAACACTTGCTCTGACCTTTGTTAGACTTAGCACTACCAAAATGAAAATCACCTACTTTGTCTTGTCTTCTGTGGTTAATATTGTGCTTCAGAGTAGCGAAGATTTGTTCTTTCTTTTTTATCTGCTATCCTTGAAATCCCGATTAAAGCCCCATCATCTAAATTACAGCTTCCTCAGCCATTAGGATAGCTGACCAGAGAGGCTTCCATGGAGAAGCCTCTTGTACCACCCCATCTTATACCACCCTAAGAATGTTCCTATGTGAGACTGTTCATTTTTCCTGGTGGGAAGGGCCTTTCTGCCCCCAGTCCCTGTGAAGGACAGGGAAGTGGTCACTCTGCCTCTCCTTGCACTCTCTGCCCTCCATCTGTCAGCACTGGGGAGGAGAAGGCAGGACCGGGTGAGCTGAGAACAGCTCCCAGTTTGTGTTTGGGACTAAAGGAAGTCCAAGCAGAGCTCACAGAGCAAGGGTGAGACCAGGGTGAGCTGGAAGCTGCACTCCTGAGCTAGCAGTGTACAGGGACTAAAGAGGAAAGAGCAAAATGGACCAGAAGGTGCATTATTAGTTTGGAAGAGATTGCTAGAAAATATGGGAGAAGCAAACTGAAGGGAATGAAGCCAGTAGGTCAGTGCTGTTGTAGGGAAGGAGTTAAGGCTGGTGTTTCAGGACAACATATTCAGTGGTCTTAGAGACAGGAGAAGGGAAAGGCCTGAAGTACGTAAGATGAGACTGACAGCCTTGAAAAACTCCTGAGGAATCTGGAAGAATAAAGTAATAGGCCCCTGTGGAGATATACTGCCTTGAACTTCCCTGTAGACTTCTGTAGAAGAGATATCAAAATGCTGAAGGACAGATCAAAACATTTTAAGATATTATCCTCTTCTTTGCAAAATTACACAGGCCATTCCTGTTATGTGTAAATTCAGTGTTTTGCCTCGTGGTAATGCCTAAACCTCCTGGCTGTTTTATAAAAGAACGAGGAAATACAGAAATGAAATTTCGGAAAGGCAAACCCAAACCTGCCCTCTGTCAGCTGCCTTTCTCTCAGCTTTAGGGCACTCTCTAGTCCACAACAGCTCATCCACACTGGGATCCTGCAGCAGAGTGCAAGCCAGAGCAGGGCAGCTCTGCTCCACATCCTGGTGCTGCTTCTGACTGTGCTACCCCAAAGCCAAGAAGGGACTCTTCCTCTGGCATTGGAATCTCCTGTTTCTTCCCAAAGATGTGCAATGCAATACTCGGTGGGCACCAGGCTGTGACATCACATGGAAACCCCTTCAGTGCCTGCTCCAGATCATGTAACACACTTCTGGTGAGAAACGTGTGCCCTCAGTGATGCATAATGAATTCATGTTCTAAAGGATGTGCAAGATTCATTCCTTCATTTATTTGCACACATAAAAAGAGTGACATTTACGCTTTGAGCAGTGAGACAGAAGGAGAAGCTGGTCTGGATTTTTTTCCCCTCTCTCCCCTGCTTTTACAGCATTACTGGCCTCTTTACAATGTGATTATACGAGCAAGCAATTGGATTAGTGAGAGCAGGCAGCTCACATTTCCTCTGTTGAAAAGAGCTGTGAAAATCTTTATATCTGTGCCAGAAAAGAAATAGAGATACCATAAAGTAAGTGCCTAGCCTGATATCTCTGCAATCTGATTATCTGTGTGAATGCACTTCTGTTCAAAGGCACCACATTTCCCATTTCTTTATCTAGCCATTTGTGAGGAATGTCTTTCTATTTCATGGGTTTGAAATATCTGTTGATGAGGGAATAATTTTTGTGAAATGCTCTACCTCCCTTTTCTCAGAGCTCTGTCCCTGGGGTTGCCCTCTGCAGATGTCACATGTGTCCATGGAGGAGCCCTCACATCATCCGTCTCTATGCCAGGGACGTGGGTGCTTCTGAAACCAGGAGTCACTTCATGGACCTGCTGCTTTAAGTGTCTGTGCTGAGGGCAGTGAATGTGGGGTGTTCGTGCACGGTTGTGGGTGTCTGAGTGTGGATTTCCCACTAAAAGACACCAAACAACCACTCTGATAGATTTCTTGGAAATAATTTTGGAGAACTCTACCTGGATAAGGGAGAGAAACACTATCCTACCAAATAAATAATTTCAGTTCTTTTCCATTTATTTATCTGTGACTAATTGAACAAGATGAGGTGAGCAGCACAGGTAATGAGGGTTACTGGTCTGAGGTTATCGTGATAACTAGGGAACTGATAATATATAGCTCTGGGGTTAGATTCATTAACTGCCTCCACATGAGGAAAGCCAAAGTACATTTTCTGAATGTGAATTGACTCAAAATGAATTCAATCTGATGTTTTAAATTCCTTGTCCTTCATTTACAGAAGGGAAATTCAATGGATTTTAATGTTTTCCCTAAATGTTTATTATGATTCTGTTTTATCGGTCTCGGGAATTAATTCCTTTCCACTTAAGATGTGCGTATTTTCTACTTTGTTTCAGTTTCATCATATTGGTCCCAGCAGGAGTGAAACCAGAAGCCAGATGATCTCCTCTCAAACTAACCTGAACCAGAAACCAGTAAATGTTAATTATTCGCTTGCCAGTGGTCTTGTCCTTCCTCCTGCAGTATTGCTCTGGAGAGCTGCTCTTCTTGCTGTGTGCTGATCTGTGGGGGACAGGGGGCTCAAGATGCCCTCCAGTGTGTGAACATGTCCAATGGGCTTCTGAGTGACTGCCGTAGGTTAATTCAAGCCAGCTGAATTCTGTGAACTGTATTTTTCTGTCTGAGTAGTTTTACTTAACATGAGAAGCTAAAGTTGCTGAAGCCTTAGGCTGAACTTACCTTAACCCTTACCTTTGGCTGAACTTAATTTGTCTTGAGCTCTTAGTTATGTAAGCTGGGAGATATGGAAGTCACAACCAGATCAAAACAGATACTGGCCCACTGGGAGAGAGAGAAAGAATCTACTAAGGTGTGAGAAGACCCCAGACCAAAAATCACCATTGAACCAAGAGCTGTGTGCAGAGTGTGAGAAGCAGGTGAGGATGAGGTGCAGGGACTGTCAGGGTATAACAGGCCAGGGATTCCCTTGTTTGGGGTCCTTCCTCGGTGGCACCCATCTCCAGCTGTTCCTACCACTGTAGCACTTGAATTGGGCTTAAAGCTTGAGATTCTGCTGCAGGATACCTGGGGAATAAAGAAAGTTTTGTAACAGTGACCTCACCTGCATCCTCACAAAGTCCAAAGTCCCTCCTGGACAGAGCCAGCAGTGCTGAACCAGAAGGTACAGGGTGAGGTGCAGGTGTGTGGGATGTCACCGTGTCCAGCAGAGCCTCAGGTGAAACCAGAGATGTGTCCAGAGCCAGACCTCACTGCACTGGGGCCAGGCAGGTGGGACCAAGCCTCACCCTGACCACCCCACAGTCTCGAGCTGGATCCCAGTAGGATGAGGTGTCAGTCATCTGGGGCATTTCAGAAGAGAGATCTGGTTCTTGAGAGCAGGTCCTGGGAAGGACATGGCTCGCCAGGCACCCTTCAGGTCTTCCTGGTAGCAGCACACTCAGACAGGATGCTCAGAGGGCTCCAACCTCATCCCTGTGGGCACATGTGAGTGTCTGGGACAGCAGTAGGGAGCTGGGCATTAATACATGCCTTCAATGAGCCCTGTCCCCAGGTCCCAGACAAAGCAGTCAGGTTTTTAGATCACATGTCTTTGAACATCCTGCTGCCCAAAGCTAGTGGAAAGCAATCCTGTTATCGTTTACTTTAAACAGGCATTTTGGAGAGTGTCTAGAGCTTTAGGGATGTCTACTTTCATTTGTGAAGGAAATGATGACGTTTCTCTCCAGAATGCGTTTTGGCTTGTCAGTAAACATCACAGTGGCATCAGCCTGCTCTTGCCCCAAGTTGAGAACAGCACTGCACAGCTTGTGATGCGATGTTCATGCAGCTCATTTGGAGTAGTCTGAGAAAGCGTTAAAATGCAGTTCAAATGGTACCAGCAGAAAATATTTTAATAAAAATTTCTAGTATTTTTAGTCATCACTGTGTTGTGGGATGATGATTAGGGCAATGGGGTGGAATTCAGGAAAGAGGTGCCAAGAGGAAGGGTCTGGATTATCCCACTCCATGTGAAAAACCATCAGCACAAAAGACAGCTTTTGGGACTTCATTATGGATCAAAAAACAACTGATATCCCACAACAAATTAAAATACAGCTACGAGCAGAAATTTTATGCTTTGGGAAATTACAGCAAAAGTGCTTTTTAAGTACAGATGATCAGGGCTACAGCTCAGCCCACAGCTCTGCCTGAGGACAAAGAGAGAGGCCAGGACCTTGGTGCCCTCGGAGTCATGGTATCAGCAGGACTCAGCTGTGCAGCTGTGCAGAATTTTCCCCCTAAGACAGGGCAGTCTGAAGATTTTGTTTCCATTTCACTCTCTCAAAAACTTCCTACTCAGTAACCTTTCTCAGGGCTCTGAACCAAAGCTCCCGGTTAGAAAAGTTAGTCCCAGAACCCTGCCATCCCTTCAAAGGCCTCCTTTTGCCAAAAGAAACAGCTTAATGAGAGGTGTTGTAGGACAGCTGAATCGTCATTCTCAGGTCTGTGCAAGGGGCAAGGTCTCGGTACTGGTTGAGGTGGCAAACACCATTTCAGCAGCCAGAGGGATCTGCAGCAGCCCCAGAGCCTGGCTCACTCCCAGCCCTGCCCTCTGTGAGGGGTGCTGGGGTCAGAGCTCCCGGGCTGTGCTGGGCCGTGCAGGGTCTGGGCACTTTGGCCGCTCGCCCGGAGCCAGCAGCTGCTGCCTGGCAGAGAGGAGGGGATTTAGCTCTGCCCGTGGAGCAGATTTGTTGAAAGTGTGAAAACACTTCAGTAATAAACTAGGAAAACTGACAGGGCTGGCTTTTGGAAGCAGATCTGCTCTGCAGGTACCTCTCAACTTCATCAAACAGAACCTCGGAAAACCAGTTTGTTTCCTCTTCCAGGGAAGGTTCTCCTACAGATGCTGAGGTAGCTAATCAGTAACTAATTTGAAAGGTGAAATGGAAAAATATTTATGGTCTGGGAGGTACAAAGCTCCGTGGAGATCTCAGACAAGGCTGAATTTATTTTTAGTGCTAAGAGCTATTTAGGCTTTAGGTTGTTTGTTACCAACTTGCAATTCTGATTTTTTGATTAGTGCTTGAAGCCTTATTACTTGGTTTGTAACATTAATGCCTACAGGAACAACGATTGTTCTTTGGAAAACTCATGTTTATAGAGCTTTTAAAATATGCAGTCTGCCTCAGAGAAGATTAAAGTATTGCTCCATTCCTTATCCAGGAATGGATAAAACTGTAACAGGATATATTTCAGCAGAAGGAGTAGCAGAAGAAGCAAATACTAAAAATTCCAGAGCCAAATATTATGATTTCTTGTTCTCAGGTACCCATGAATTTTCTAGACAAATGTGTGTTCCAGGGTTTCCTGTGATACTATCAGTTCAAATGATTCATTTCTGGCTGTTTTAGAAGACTTTAAAAAAAATTTTTCATCTGTACTCCTTTTAGAAGGGTAGTGAAGGTGGCTGTGGAAGTTACACAGGTAGAACACCACTGTCAGAAGAGAAAATATTTTGAATTGGTTTGTTGATAAAAAGAGCTGGAACAGAACCTGAAACCTTTAAGAAATGTGTTTTGGTGCAGCTCAGAAAGAACGTGGAGATGTGTGAGACATGGAGACAGGGATCACCCCCCAGGACCCCCCCGCCGTGTGAGGGGTGGGAGATAGCAGTCTGTGTGTGCTCTCACAGCAGGGGAATTCAGCACCTGGGCTGCTGCCTGCTCGGAGAGGCAGCTGAGTTTCCTTCCCACAAAAGACATTAAAGCAAAGATTCAACTTCTGCTTTCGTTTTCGTCCTATCCCTGTATGGCTGTTAGGTAACAGAGAGAGAGGACAGAGAGAGAGACTGCCCTGCCAATAAACAGTCGGTATTTGGAAACTGCCAGTGTTATGGTGCCTGGTGCCCGTGTCCATTTTCCATGTGCCAGGCCTTTGAGGGCACTGTCAGCTCTACTGGCTGTTCCCAGCCATGCAGGGAGAGGCTGGGGAGGACGTCCTGGGGGAAGTGAGGAGCACTTACTGAGTCAGGGGCAGTCAGCCCTTTGCCGAGAGGTGAGGACACAATCCTGCTAATGCTGCGGATAGTGCGAGGGAGGGAAGCTACAAAGCACACTTGGCCAAGAGTCTTGAATTCCACTTGCAAAATGCTAATAGGGTGCACTGGGCTTTTCTTCAATCACATCTTATTCAAGTGAGACTTTAAATTATAATTAAAATAGGATGCACTTGTCCTGTGTAAATATGATAATTGGTTCATAAATGTATAATGCTGTTAATTAGCGTGTGATCTCTTGTAACACAGGAATGTGTGTTGCTGTCTCCTGAGCCCCTGAGGACAGGATAATGAATCACAAATCAGTGTTCCTGTCCTACTTGGAAAGAGCATCACTCACTCAGATCAGGCTCTTTGGAAACTTTGACAGCAAAGTAAGGAAGAAAAGAGGAATCTTTGCAAGACTGAAAAGCTAATAATCGTCTAGTAGGAAGACACAAATATTTTTCTGTTCAACAGAGGGGAAAAAATCTTTTTACTCTTTGCATCACTCTCTGTCGCATTTAGTGCTCCCTGGTCACATGAGTATGATTGAGGAACACTCCTGTTTGTATCCTAGCATGAAAACAGTTATATAAACACAATAGTTAAAAAAAGCTGTGAGGAAAATGTACTGACACACACTCACATGCGTGAACAAGTTTAATATCAGCTCTAGTTGAAGGAATATAGAGTAAGCCACACTGGAAGCACAAATACTTGGGCTCCAAGAACAAATGGCTCCATCCAGAAGACCAGTAACACTCAGTGTGGTGTCATTCATTATTCATGTAGCTGTTCACTTTGTTTCTTCTCAAGGTTTGTTTGAACAATTTTTTTCACTTGAAAGATATTCTCAGAAGCAGTAAACAGTCGGAGACTTAGCTTTTGTTCTACATCCACATTGTGCTGGAGATACAGGGGCTTTCACTCTGCCCAGCTCTAAGACATCAGTTTGAAGTGGGTTTCATCCACTGTTCCCTGGTCTGAAAAGATCTGCAAAAAGTGGCATATCACTTCCTCAGCCACTCAAATTCTGCTTTACTTGTAATAATTTTGATGCTGCCAAATATACTGTTGGAAAGAATAGAGAACACAACTTGATTTCTAAAGAAAAAGAGCTTTACACAAACCCAGGACGTATCCCCTGGCCGTCTGTTTTGCATTACAGCAAAGCGTCTTTGTATCAGAGATGTGTTTACATTGCACAGCTGCCATCAGCCCCTCTGCCAGCCCTGCAGACTTTGTCTTTCCAGCCTCATAGAGGGGTGATGTCTGTGACCCATTCACAGCCAAGACAGTTACAATATCTATTGTTCTCATGAGTTAACAAACCATGGCAAATCAACCCCAGCCCCATTAGAAGAAAGCAAGACGAGGAGAAAAGAAGAGATGAGCTGGTTATCCAGGAAGCAAGGAGGCTGAAGGCACTGGTGCTTATTCCCAGAGGGTGCTGGGTCCATCTCCTTGAGGTCTCTGTGGCACAGCAAGGATAACAGCCACAGGGACACGAGGAATGTGGTGTGTGGAGGTTGTGAGACAGTGGTCAGCTCCTGAGCAGGGAACTTTGTGTTTAAATCCCCCCCAATGCAGCTTCACAGAATCACAGAATAGTTCAGGTTGGAAGGGACCACAGTGGGTCCTCTGGTCTCTCCCTGCTCCAGTAGGGCCATCCCAGAGTACATGGCACAGGATTGTGTCCAGACAGTTCTGGAATATCCCCAGTGAGGAGACTCCACCCCCTCTTTGGACAATCTGTTCAGTGCTCCGTCACTGCACAGCAAAGAAGTTCTTCTTCATGTCCAGATGGAACTTCCTGGACATCAGTTCCTGCCGGTTACCTCTTTTCCTGTTGCTCGGCACCACAGAGCAGAGCCTGGCTCCAGAAGAAACCAGAACACTTGGAGCTTTTCTATAGTGGACAGGAGGACAGGCACTGTCTCTTCCTCTGACCATGGTAAGATCAGAAAAGAGAAGATACAGAGCATTTTTCTCACTAGTTGGTGTAAATTTACTCTTTATTATCTCAGCACTCATTGTAAAAAATCAGTTGTTGTGATGCTCTTAATCTGTGCTGCGGTAGCTGGTATTCGCCAGCTCTACAGTTTTCATGTCATTTGTTGCCTCCATTTGTATAAAGAGAACAAATGTCTGAGAACGGATAATAAAACATCCGAGATAAACAAATACTTGGTTTAGGGAAAGGTTTTCTGTTGCGGGAGAAGTGGATTTCTGAGAAGAAAATAAAAATGTCACCTCTGGAAAGCATCATATAAAATGAAAGTAAAAGCAAGAGAAGGTGCTGAAACAGTTACAGACAGACAATGGCTAAGTACCTCCTCCAGAAAGTTACTGTGCCAAGGACAGAGCAGACTACATTTCTCAGAGTCCAAGGGCATGGGAAGAAACCAGATAAAAATAGGTTGGGTGGGTTTTGTGGGGTTTTTTTGTGTTTTCTTGGTTACAATGCATGTATGCACCCCCAAACTATCTGCCACATATGGCGTTCCAAGTGTGTAAAACAGAGTTGCTTTTTTAAGAAAAAATTGCAGGAAATCCTTTGAAAAGATCTGCCTCTGGCTCTCTTGGCAGGGAAATCAGAAACAGAGAGAATAATAGAAAGCTAAGCAGAAGCCTGCTTTCTCCTGTGCATTCCCAAACATTGATTTAATAATATCCTTCTGATGCTATTCATAGCCTGACTAGGTTCATTTATCCCACTGACCAGTGTGCTCATCATCTCCTCACAACAGCTTTAGTGCCTTCAGGATTTTCAGATAAATCTTTTTTTATCAGTGACACAGATCAAAGTGATTACACATAAAAGTGTGTAGTTTTAAGGTAGACTCAGACTTGTTTTTTATTGTTCTGCAAATTATTGCCCTAAAGTAATCCTAAATTCAAGGCCGAGACTTCGTGGCAAACTGAGGCTTTTGCTGCTGGGACACATCCAGGAGGAGCCTCGGGACACATCCCTGCAGGAGCCACAGCCCATGGCACACACAGACCCACTGCTGTGGGCAGCGGGCAGGCGGCTGGGGGCTGAGCTGAGCTCCCTGCTGGGGTGAGTCCATGGGAGAGCCAGCCTTTGGAGCCACCTGAGAGCTCTCTTCGTCCTCATGGAGCTCTGTTCTGGCTAGCACCATGTACCTGTGGGCAGAGTACTGAGAGATGTGATGACCAGCTTCACCTCCTTGGCGTCCGGCTGCTCACCTGCCCTGAGCCATGCCAAGCTCCTCTCCAGGCACGTCTGGGGATGAGGGAAAGCTTCTCTCTGATGCATTAATGCAGGGGACCCTTTTATTAATCGCTAACATAAGGGTCTAGCCTTTATGACTCCAGTCAAATAGTGCTCCAGAGAAATTATTGGTAAGATTTCAGTTGTCAGCATGGCTGTCTTCTGGAAAGATTTATCTATGGATCTGGAGGATTGAGAGAGAGGAATTTTCCATTTCTTTAATTCACTCCCTTATGATTCCTTGTATGCGTACACCTTCCCCCCCCCCCCCCCAACAGAGACACACACTTACACACACATGCAGTTGTCACCTTTTTGAAACCTGCAGTCATGGAATAAAAAATATCCAGTTGTGGTAGATCCAATGAAAATTGTAGCAAAAACATGAAGGCTATTTCAATACCTAACATTCCCAGTGTGTTCATTATTATAAATTTTTACAGTTGTCTGGTTAGAATTAGAAAGCTTGTTTTCCTTTAACAACGTACAGGGCTGGCAGCAGTGAGGTAAGTTGTGGTGTTACAGAATGTTTGGAATATATCCATTCTTAACAACTTTGAACTACTGAGAAGAAGGTAAAAAAGAATGTAAAAAATATTAAGTAGAGACCTTCAAAATTGATTTTTTTCACTCTCTTTTGTGCCAATCTTTTGATGTTTGGGTTTTTATCCATTACTCCTTGAGTGTTGTTTTTTTAACAGTTTTTCACTAATTCCCAAACATGCCTTTTCAAACTCTGTAAACCAAAGGAACTGCAAAGGCAAGTGTGGCGTTGTTGGCAGACAACCAACAACGTTGGTTAAAGGGCAGTGGGGCCAGTGACCTGGATTTGGCTGGTTGCACTGCTACTTAAATGAGACAAATTGGTGAAACCCACTTTCATTTCATAGCAGCCTGTTGTTAAAAGGCTTTAAATCATCTCCATTTCTATTTCCTTAGTTTGGCTTCACCTCACTTCATCTGTGAGGTGCTTTTGACATGTTGCACTCTGTGTAAACAGAACTAACTCCTGAATCTTGCCAGCCCCCAAATACTTTCCTTCTTACCCAGAGCCCAAAAACAGACTTCAGAAGGGGGAGTTGAAGAAATTGCCTGGTCAGCAAAAAAACCTTTCACTGCATTATTCATGTCTTAACTGAAGATAAATGGCCATGTGGGACACACAGTGATGCATTGTCTGCTGAATTCCTGCATTTTTCTCCCAAGGCTCAGCCATTCTGCAGCACCAAAATCTTGCCCACGCAGGCAGCAACTGGCTGTGACCTAATTTAGATCCTGAGTAACTCTAGAGATGTGCTATTGTGGCCTTCCAGACAAGCTCAAGGAAACGCAGTCCTCCCATGGTGCTGCCGTGATTCCCTTCCCTCCCTTGTGCACAAAGCTCTGAGGATTCCCGCCTGCCCAGGCTGACACCAGGGGCTGCTGGCACAGCACTTGGCCAGTCCAGCACCCCGTGTCTGAGCTCGGGGGGGCCAGGAGATGCTGGGGCTCAGAGAGCCCCTCACCCTCCTGCTTGTCACGTAGTGAGTTTTTCATTGTCACTTACTGAACATCCTTCCATCACTAGTCAGGCCTCCATCAACCATTCCAAGTAGAACTTTAACATGAAGAATGAGGTATATGAGGCTTTTAAGACATTTTTCAGTCTATGTTTCATGATCTTGGGAAATAAATTAGTAATTTTTGCCTCCAGTCTTATTTAGAAGCTCTAAAAAAGTATAGAGGGGAAAAACAAAAAAGAACACACATTTAGAACTGAATGAAAGATTGATTCCAGCTATTTTGCCTACCTTTGATTTTGCTTTGGTGGACTAGAGTGAATATTTGTGAACATAAAATAAAACTTAAATAACCAGTTCTCTTTTGGAAACAAATTTCCAGCAGAATATTTGATTTCAAAATTTGTAACACATACTCCAGTGTTCAATTCTATCATAAGTCAGCCATTCAAGGAGCAGGGGCAGTGTCACACTGAGTGTGAAATTATGTCGTTTTCCTTTTCTTATAGAAGCCCACAGTATTACAAACATAAAGAGACACAGATATTCTTGTCTCGTTACATTTGCTTATGTTCCCTCTGGAAAAAAATTCTCAGTGAAAAGAACTTATGAAATTGTTTTAATTAAGGGCATTGGAAGTTACAAAGGAAAATAAAATTTAATGTTTCCTAAACAACATTGTTAAAGAACTTAGCATAAAAAGAATTCTAAGAAAGAAAAGAAAATTATTTTCTTGCCATTGCTGAAGCCATCAATGATTTTTACAGGGAAAATCACATCAGTTATTTCAGCAAAAGAAAGAACTCCTTCAGCTAGTTCTGTCCCTTCCTTTCCTTGGTAAACACTTTCCTTGGTAGACCCTATCCCATTTTTGCCCAGAAAACGGCACAATTTGTCTTCAAGATTGCTGCAGCTGTTCTGGTTTTACCTGCTCAGGCCCCCGAGCAGGATGGGGAGGGTAAAAGTGAGAAAACTGGTGGGTTGAGATAAAGTCAGTTTAACAGGTAAAGCAAAAGCACCATATGGAATGCAAGGACCTGAACTTCCTCTTGCTGGCGAACAGGGCAGCTTTCCCACACCTCCCAGGGATGGGGCAGCTTTCCCACACCTCCTAGGGACAGGGCAGCTTTCCCACACCTCTTAGGGACAGAGCAGCTTTCCCACATCTCCCAGGGATGGGGCAGCTTTCCCACACCTCCCATGGATGGGACAGTTTTGTGCTGGCGTGAAAGGCAGCACATACCCTGAGCAGGTTTGCAGGTGGCACAGAACTGGGAGGAGAGGCTGATGTGCCAAGGATGCAGGAGCTGTTGGCACTGTGATGGTCCTCGGGTGCAGAGGCAGCCCTTCCCTCTGCAGTAGGAGCAGCTGATTGCAGGTAGATCTGCCACCTCTTTTCGAACAAACACATTGTCTGCAATTGTTAAATAAAATTACAGACTCCACTCCCCATTGATTAGTTTGTAAAAATTGCAGTGATGTGATGAATGTCACATATTGGCCTGGGTTTTCATTAAAAAAAAATCTCAAGAGCGTTTTAGGCTGGTGTTTCAAGCTGGTAGTTCAAGAAGAAGAGTAGGCAAAATGTGTAACCTGATCAGCTGAGCGAATTATCAAGTGCCCTGGTTGGATTTGCTTGTGGTCTGTGCTCATCACAGGTCTGGAGGAGGGCTGGAATTGCGGGCAAGTCACAGGAGCAGGAGGAGAGGGATGGGAGTCTGATATGAACTGTCTCACTCATGATAAGGCAGGTGCCAATCAAAACAACTGAGAGGGATGTCCTTCTTCTTTAGAGTCCTCTGAGTGTGAAATAGCATCTGAAATGTGATGTTGTGTGAAATCTCAGCTAATAAGTGAACAACAGTTTTGCTGTTGATTTAAGTGGCGTTTAAATAGGTGCTCAGAAATGTCAGTCCCAAGTAACATCCAAATTTTAGTGTTGATCATTGAGTTTTAGGCTGATAGAAGAACATTTCTGTTTTTTAGTGTTGCAAAGGGCATTTCTGCCCAGTCAACAGGCACTTCCAGCAGCCCTCTGACTCTCCTCCAAGCTCTCCTATCTTCCTTCTCACCCAGCTTCTTCTTTGCATTGTAGCAGCTTTTTATGTTGCTGTTCTGTCTGTTTCTGTGTGAAAGCTCCAGCAGCCAGGGTAGATGCTGCTTTGAGATTGGCTCTTCTTATGCAGGTGAAGAAATAAATGTTCTTGAAAAGTGTGAAGGGAAGGCTCGCACAGAAAGATGTATAAAATATCAGCATTAAAGTACACAGCATATTGTGACTGTGGCATGCAGTACACTATAAATCACTTTATTTGGATTCAGCAATAAGGATTAACAGGAAACTATGGGTTTATTTATTGCTCAGTGACTAGTTACATAAACCAATTGAATTTTAATGTGTAAATATTGTCTTGTTTATAAACAAAGAACACATGTTATGTCTAGACAGAGTGAGTGTAGTATCAGTGAGCAAGTTTTGCATGTTTCAGTGGTTTCGTTACATGTACCATTAATTCATCTCTCTTTCAGGAATTCGTTTCAGCATTCCATTTTCCTTTAAACACATTTGAATCAGGCTTAAAGAGAATGGGAATAAAATAGAGCCATCCCTTCTGCTTCCCCCTCAGTGTGACATTTTCTTTGTCCATTCAGAGAAAAGCTGACATGTCCAAACTCCTTCACAGAAATATATTGGAGTGGTTCTGGAGAGATGTTTGAAATGTGCTAGTCATCATTTCTACTCTGTTTAGCCCTGCATTATTTGGCTTGTGATATTTAGTTATGAAGTGTTACAGGTAGACACTAACAACTGCAGTACAGCAAAGATGATAAAATAAACCAGCAGCAGTGCCCCAGTGGGGACTGGGTGTGAGTGGGATCCTGCCTTGCCTGCTGTGCCCCGCTCCCCCTGCACAGGGACAGCTCAGACACAAAACCACTGAGCACTGATGTGACCAAACCCAGCCACCCCCTGGCACAATGCAGAGAGGGCAAACAGCTGCCCCAGCACCTTCACCTGCATAGGTGCCCAGATTGAGAACTGGGCAGATTGCACATGAGGAAGAACCCCACAGACACACCTGCGTGGGCCAGCACCGCTCTGCAGATCGAGTGTGGGCTTTCCTTTCAAGTTTTCCTAAAGGAATCATGGAGAGGGTTTGGTTTGAGGGACAATGACATTGCTGGACAAGGATGCCTTGTCCCAGGAGCAGGTGTGGACATAAAGAGAGCATAAAGAGAGGTGGGTTGGCTTAAAGATGTTTTTTTTCAAATGGTTTACCCTGATGTTCCTTCACTGAGACACATTGCTTGAGTTTTCATGCTTGGTCAAACACTTCTAGCATGCCCAAGAGGGCAAGATGCTTTAATATGCTTTTCTGAGGTTTCATATTGCACAAAACCCCTGCTGAACAGAAAATTCAGAAGCCTCAATATGAAAGTCATCTATCCTCTGGTCCTTTCAGGAAAACCCTGCTAGGGCTGGCTGATGCTAGGACACTAGCACTTTTCACATACAATCCTATCCTTACCTGGCAATATACAAATTATATTTTGGGCAGGGCTTTTTGCTGGAGCAGTTTGGAAAGTTACGCTGGAGCCTGCTTTGATCACCTGACTAGAAAATCTGCCAACCTCAAGTGGGCAGAGTGTGGCTTTCAGTTATTCCACCTCCTCTGTCTTTATAGACTTGTCTGAGCATGTCTGCCTGCAGCACATGGGCACGTGTGCCATAGGCATGTGTATGTGCCAACCCAGCCTGGACTCTGCCTGCACCTTGGCTCTTGCAGTGTGTAATCATCACAAATGGCACACCAGGTAAGCTGAAGAAGTCTTAGGGTCACTTTGCTGTCTTGGTAGACATGATCTTCTTAAATGTTTTATGTCTATGTTCAAACTAAGAGAATAGTCATAAAAACAGATGCATGATACTTGATGGAGACAAGTAAAACCTGCATATCCAGGCAATGTTCTCAGTGCAAATCACATTCTGGATCCATACAGCTCTAATTGTATCAGCAGTGCTATGGTGTCCCGTGTCAGGGCAGGCACTGAGCTGTTTGCTGAGCACAGCCTCCTGCTGAGACTTGTCGTGGCTGAGGGACAGGCAGTGTCACAGCCCCAGCTCAGTGGTGGACACTGCCCTCTGCACAGATCCTGGAGATGTGTAGGAACAGAGCTGTAGTCCACTTGAAAATTGCTGCTTTGCTTCAGAGGCCGAGCCAATGCTTCCTGTCTCTGGGATTCTGCTGGTGCCTGGAAACAAAGCAGCTGTGGCACAGGGAGCTGTGTCTGGAACCTCTGCTCCCAGGTGGTGACAGCCTCTAAATACTGCTCAGTGCTGCTGAATACTGCTCCGTGCCATGTTCAAAGAGAAAAGGAATGAGAAAGAGCAAAGCATGTGAAATACATGAGTGGGTTGAGCTACAATCCCCAGAAACCCCCACTCCATCACCACCAGTTTGCGCTCCAGCCTGCCACTGTGGCTGTTAGCCAGAGCTGAGGTGGAACATTGAGACAGTGCCTGTGAGAAGGAGAGGCTAAGAGGGCTTTCCCAGGGAAAGCTGGAATGCCTGTGAGCACTGAGGGCCTGCACAGGGGGAGTCTGTCTGGAGATGAGTTGAACCTCTCCTCCAGCCAGATATAAGAAACACAGAGATAAGGCGTCCTGTGTGCGGGTGTCGAGGGAATGGGAGAGATTCTGCACACATCCTCCATGTGCTTGTTAAACAAAAAGAGCAAAGTGAACAAAGAGTGAAGATCTTCCAGGGAGCTGGTTTAGGGCCCTGTATAAGCTACAGGTTTTGTGTAGCAGAAGTACAATGAGTTTTTTTATTTAGTTTTTTAAACATGTGAACATTTCCTTCCACGAGTTGCATAGTAGCACTCCAGGGCAGGCATACTGAACAAGGTGATGGTTTATAGAGCGTAGAAAAAGAACTGTAGATAAAAAAGGAAATCTTTGTAGTAAAAGTTGTCACTATAGGAAGAGGCAATTTTCTTCACAGAATTCTAACAAGGTGGATCCTTTTTTTATGAAGCAATCTGACTTGTCCCTATCAGCAAAGGTGTCTCTTCTTTCCAGCAGACTGAGTTCCAATAATTTATCTCACTAGACACTTGTTGGCAGGCAAGAAAGCAATTTCTAAGTCTGAAAAAGGAATTTCTTTAACATCACTGATGTTCATAAAACCAATTTTTAGAACTTTCATAGAGAGAGGCATAGAAGATAAGTGGCATTTTCAAACAGCTGGGTCTGATTTGTGTGTGTGCATTTCAAAAAGCAGCAAGAGAGCTTAGCTGGTGTGAAACCTGGGAGTGAGAGGTTAAGGGATGGCTCCCACAGGTCCAAATAACATGATGGTGTAAAACGTTGGACCTTCAGCATGTTCTTGGCCACCTGTTTCCCATTGCATTTGCTGTCCCTGCCTCAAGTTAGTGGTCCCCCCTTGGCACCAGTAATAGGCCCCAGCTGTGGCTGCCACCTCATGAATAACAACTATTGACTGCTCCAAGGCCTGTTCTATGCTTAGTGTTGGGGTTTGTTACCATCAGGGTGGTCAGTCACTGGCATATGTTGCCCAGAGGGGTTTTGGAATCTCACCTTTGGAGATATTAAAGACCTGACTGAGCACAGCCCTGAGCAACCTGCTCCAGCTGACCCTCCCACAGCAGTGGGGCTGGACCAGTGAGCTCCAGAGGTCTGTTCCAGCACTCACCGCTCTGTGATTTTGGTGCTTCATGGACAAGAGGGAGGTAGACCTTGATGATGTTAATGAATACAGTTCTCACCAACCAGTAAAGGCAAAAGGCCAGTGGGGCCGGTTCAGACCCAAGTGGAAGCTGCACTAGAGATGACCCAGCTGGCTGGGATCAAGGGGGGCCTGTGGGAGCACTGGGCCGAGCTGGGGGTAAAGGCTGCCCAGTTCATTCAGCTGTGTGTGCAAACTGCTATGTTTACACCTGCAGTGTACTTGTGTGCGCAGGAAACACCACAGCTCCATAAAGGTAAACTCACAGCAGCCACAGATAGGCACATTTCCTCAGAGAAAAGGGAGGCACCACTACTGTGGGGGTAGCAGAACAGCAGAAAATAAAGACACTAAAATGAAAGCAGAAGGCACAATGAGATTGCTAATGACAAGAGTGGAAAAGGACCCTGACTGCTAACATTGATGAATATTAACCTCTGGTAGCGACTGAGGGAAACAACAGATTTGCACCTCAGAGGGCTTCAGAGCAAGAACAGGCACCTTCTGAAAGGAGCACTTCGGTAGATAAGCTACTGGAATAATGCACACATCAGAAATTAAATTCTCTGGCTTAAGTTACTCAGTCTATCAGATAAAATGATTTAAAGGTCCTTTTTGGTCTTAAAATCCATGTTCTTAAGAACATTCGACAGTGAACAGAGATGCCTCTCTGGGATCTTGCATTATGTATGTCCTCCTCTGATGGTGGAACTCTGCAGACTACATATAGCTGATGGTGCACTGGCTGAGACTATCTTTTATAGGTAATAGTGCAAAGAAAATGAATTGACAATGTACAGACTACACATTTCACACTCTTTTGAAACCCCTGGCCAGATTTCAGAATCATACTTTCCTTGTTGACGTACAGAATTGTTTGGGTGTATTTCTTCCTCATTTCTGGTTTTCTTTCTTTCCCCATGCAGGTATGGAATAAAAGGTCACTACTGTATACTCAGAGTAAAGGCAGAAACCAGATAAATCCACTCAGATGTCCAGCCCAGACTTGCAGATAAGAAGAGGTTTGACCCCTATGTGCAAACACCTCCATTGCAGAGCTGGTGCTAGTTTTGCTTGTCATTAGTCCTTCCTGGCTCCCAAGCAATAGCTCTGGACAGAATTCTTGACAGCCCATGGGTTATTAATTTCAATACGTAACAGCTGTCACAACACTTCTGAAATGGAGGTGTTGGTTCCAGCATTTATCAGCACTTTTATCTTGTAATCATTTCTCTTCACCAGTTTTGACCATTCTATCTAACACACTCCAGGCACAACTGGACAATATGACTGTAAATGGGGCACGTTTTCAGAACATTGTCTTCCTTTCATATTGTATAAGAAAAGACAAAACCTGTAAGCAGAAGCCTTATGTTATTATGCTGAGCTGTCACAAACGTGAAAGTGCTGATGGAAGGAAATCCATAAATATGTCTCTGCTCACTCTTCCAGTGTGTGTCAGGAACTGTGAAAAATTGATCTTTCAATATATTTCTTGGAGAGAAATTTTGTCACAGAGAGGGAATGACTACAGAGCTGGTGAATTTGAGAGCTGAGACTCCTGGATATCCTTTTGCCAAAAAATCACACTTATTCGTCTGAGCAGACAGAGCCCTGCCTGCTGACTCAGCTGGAGTGCTCTGGTCATAGTAAAGCAGAAAAAAGTAAAAGCTAATGCAGGTAGGACTTGCTGGCTGAGGGTCCTGGTGCACAGGCAGGATGTGTGCTGGGCTCCATCCCATCTGCCCCAGGACAAAACAGCTGCTCTGCACATTCCTGTGTAGCTCATTCTTGTGCCTTCCCACCTACAGGAGGCATCAGTCCTGCACTGGAAGAGTGTTGACCTTAAAGGCCTGCCAGTTTCCTTGGTCCCTTGAGGGATTTGGGAGGCCCTTGAGAGCTAGCAGGGGTTGCCAGATCCGGGGCTGTCCCTGTGACCACTGACTGCTGAGGCTTGTCTCTGTTCTCCCAGATCTGAGAGGCCAGAGCAGCTTGCTTTGATGGGCTGTCTGGTACAGATGAGGCTTTGGCATCAGGAGATGTAAATGATTAAATGCTCACTACTGATTATTTTTAATTATTTAGTGGGAGATGTCATCTGAGCTGATGACACTGCTCCTACCTCTACAAGTCACAGATGCTCTGGTTCATATGAGGGTGAATACTAATACATGTGCTGGTACATGCAAAACAATCTGAGTTATTGGTAAAGCTGAAGCAAGAGCTGAGAGAAATTATTGATGAAAATCATTGATGAATGAAATCAGTGCCTGAAGTCATAAGAAAACCTATCCAGGTTGATGTGAGAGGGGCCATGGAGCACCAGAGCCCAGGCTCTGTTTGCTCTGGGGAGTAGCAAAGAGCTTAAACAAGTCCTTAATGCAACAAATAAAGGTCTGACCTGTTGTGGGACCTTCCACACATGAGCCGGATTTGGTGACACCACACAAGCATCCTGGAAGGCACGTGGTCCTCTGAAAGGCACTGAAATGGAGAAGGGCACTTGTAAGTCAGCCAGGAGAGACCATGGTCAGCCAGGTAAGATATTCACAGTGCACAAAGTGTGCCCCAGCTCTCAGCTCAGCAGAGACGTTCCCAGACAGCAAAGCAGGGACTGTCCTGCCATGTTGCATGGCCCAGAGGGCTCTTTGCCTGGGCCCACTCCGAGCGCATCCAGAACAGAAGTGAATGGAGGAGAAATGATGCTGCCCTGGGTTCATCTTTGCAGCATGGAGAAGTGCTAGGTGGAGTTGAGCAGAGGTAATTTCTAACAGAAGCAGAATGCTTTCAATTTGTTGGGAAAATAAACCTGCCAGTAGCTTGTCACGCATCCTTCCGAATGAGTACTTTGTAGAGAGTGACCACTGCTGGAGGCTGTGGGAAGGAGACCCTGCTGCCCTCGGGATGTGTCCTGGCCACTGCCTGTCCTGGCCACACCAGAGCGAGAGAACTGTGGCTGCTGTTCTGTCGTGTGTTAGGTCAAATCCTTTGCAGGCTGCTGTGGCAATAGCCTGTGTTGTCCTGACTCCTCCCAGAGAGTGTGCAGGGAGTCATTGTTTCCATCAACATCTTCCATCCACTTCCCTGTTGCTATGCACAGCGGCTTCCTCCCTGCTACCAGGGGGAAGTTTGTCTCAGAATATAGAGTCACTAAAGCCTCCAGCATTCCAATTAGGGACTTCTGTGGAAATTGGTATTTTATGTGATGTGCTCTGCCATGGAAAAGCTCAGAGAAGATTAGTTATTCACTGTAAGAGGAGGCTAGGGACTGCTCCAGATACCTCTTTCCCAGTCAGACTGCAGGGCAATGGCATGGCTTACCTCACAGGCTGGAGCCACATGGCAGAGCTGGACACGGCAGAGCTGAGTATCATCACGGCAGTGCCACCACGGCTGTGAAGAATGGTGGGGGGTTCTCCCGTGTGCTGCAGCATCCCCAGGGTCCTGCTCCTCAGATGTAGCAAGTGCAAGGCTAAACCCCTCACTGCTCCACTCCCAAAAGATTCTCCTTCTTTCCCACCCCTCTCCTCTCCCCTCGCCTCGCCTCCCCTCGCCTCCCCTCCCCTCCCCCTGACCAGGAAGACACAAGCCTTCAGCACAGAATAGGGAATGGATACTGAAAATGGGTGCATGCGCAGTTTTGGAGTGATGTTGTTACCTGCCTTGAGGTGGAAAATCAGCACCTGCATGCCCAGTCCAACATCATAGTTTATTACACCACTGCATGACATGTTTGCAGCATGGTGGGTATTTCAGATGACAATTCTCCATCAAAGGTATTTGTCTGAGGCTTTCCCAGATCCCAGGTCTTCTCTAAACCACCTGATTGGTGTTGCAGTGGGTGTGGAGGTAATTCAATTACACCAGAATATTCCCAGCTCCTTTGCTCTCCTGGCACAGCCTCAAAGGGAAACCCAACAGTGACTGGGCTGTGAAGGACTGAGCTGATCTGTCCTGCACCTCCTCACTGGAGTGATAAGAGTGCAACAAAACACAGCTCTCGGCACTGGACTGTGTGCTGTCCTGGGTCTCTTGGGTGCTCCCCACTCTGTTGGCACACTGGAATCATGTCCATCCCAGCTTCTCCAACAGAGCCCAGGTCAGGAGTCAGTGAATGTGTTATTCACTGGGACTTGGCCATTCAGCTCTGCCCATCACTGAAGCTCTGCTTTAGCAGCAAACACTGTACAACACTGCTCTGCAGAGGCAGCAGAGGAGATTTTTTCTGCAGGACATTGTAAATCTGTGCAGGTTTCCACCTCTGGTGCTTTCTCCCTTTTTCACTCCTTTCCTCTCTTGGTCTCTCTTTCTCTCTTCCCTCCCTTCTTTCCTTATTGCAATGCATTTCCTAAGCTAGATTTTTCTGTGAATTAGGTTTTAATGTCTCCTCATGAGAGGCAGTTTTTCATATTTTATATCTCCAACAATAAAGATTTCTTCCTTATCATCAATAAAATTGGAGTTTTGATTAAATGTGATCCAGCAGCTCTAAGCACATAATCTGTATTAATTTCAGTGCCTCATTATATTCCAGTGGTATTTATATGGGTTTATATATATCAAATATACTGTGTGTATATAAGCAGAGACCTTCAGAACAAATACTATATATAGGAGCCATAAAAAAGAGAATGGAAGAAAGCCTCTCACTTGGTCCAGCCATGGAGCATTAACTGACATTTTCAGGGACCAGGAGAGCCCTGGGAACTGCAGGATCAAGCCTGATGCTCCTGCAACAGGGAAGTCAAAAGGTGCAGAAGCTCATGGCACAAGACTCACTGCAGCACTGCTCTGCTCTTCTGGAGAAGGCATGGGGAGAAAGCACTGAGGGGTCAACATCTCAAGAAGCCATCTGTTCATTTATGAAATAGCTCAGTATCCTGATGGCCACATGTTTTTATTCACTGTTCATTCCCAACATGGCTTGCTCTTCTGAGGGAATCTTGGCTGTGCAGGGACCATGTAACCTGGAGCAATGCCCAGGGCATTGGGCACCAATCATTAGTGCAGTGGGGCTTCTGGGGCTCTGCATTACACAGACTCTCTTGTGGCTTGGGTTGAAACTCCCTCCTACTGAGACAGCATTTATAATCAAACCCAAATGAAACAAAGATTACAGAAATATTTATTAGTGCCTTGACAAAGTCGGCAGGTCCTTGGTTTGGAGAAACACTCTGCGGACAGCATTCCCTGAGAGGGACCAGAGAGGCTGCTCTGAGTACTGGTTCCAGGCTGTTTGTGTTCTCTGTTTGTGTGTCACCCTGAGAAGGAGATGTGCTGCTTTCAAGGTCTTTAGAAGGAAAACACAGATGGCAGAAGCCTGTACTCAACCTGATGCCACACAGCAGTTGTGAATGGAAGCTCTTTGTCCCTGCATCACTCCACTCCTCTGTCTCGAGCCCTGTGGATGAGCTGGAGCTGGTGTGAACTGCTGTGCACACACCTGGCTGGCTCCATGCGCAGGATGGGCTGTGCAGTGAAGGACACTGGGATCTCCCAGAGGATGGACACCGGAATCTCCTGGAGGACAGGCACCTGGATATCCTGGAGGACAGGCACTGGGATCTTCTGCAGATGGGCACTGGGATCTCCCAGAGGAGGGGCACCAGGACAGCAGCTGAGCTATTGCATGTGAGGGGCACAAGATTCTCCTGGGACCAGCACCAGCCACGTGGACACCTGAGCAGGGTGCTGGCTGCCCACAAGGACAAAGCCTTGGGCTGGAGAAAGGAATGCACTTGGATGAGTTCAGACACATGGCAGCATTAGATCAATTCATGTCCAGCAAAAGCTGCCTCAGCAAACTCCAGGAGCTGTGAACCTGCTTTCTCAGGTTAAAGATGTGCTTTTTTTATACAAGCCTTTCTAACACCATAGCCCGGGGAGTGCTTTGCATTCATATCTCTGCCCTCCCTTCTCAACACGTCGCTTTCACTGTAGTTAAAATTGAACTGAAAAATCCAGAGGATTATAAAAGGAGAAAAAGTCTGAATTCTACCCTGCTCCCTGTCACAGCTCCCTGTCATCTCAGGAAAACTTCTCTAAGTGTTGTTTGGACTCGTTTGTCATTGGGATCAGTAAGATGTGCAGTTTAAATCTGAGAATGCTGCTGAAATCAGTGGGGACTCTGCTCTTCTCCTTCCTCCTGTTCAACACGGCATGGGCATTGGTTCCTGAACACAACATCCACTGGGGTGAGTGAGGTCAGAGACACCGACCCCTCTCACAGACCCTCCTCTGGGTAAGGATCAGGGCAGGGTGGGAATGGCTGTGCTGGTGCTGGGCAGGGGGCAGGGGCAGAAGGTGAGGAGCAAGGTTAAGGTGAGCAGTGGCCAGAGATTTGATGTGCTGGTGGGGTCTGGAAGGCTGGAAGAGGAACTACATTAACAATGAGGGGTAGGGCACCAGCACCAGCCTTTCCCCTGTAAACAGTCAGGTACCACGGGCCATGTGGCATAAAGACTTCAGTGCTGACTTTGGGGACCAGGAAAGGCAGCTCAACTCTTCTCTCACCCTGCCTAGGAAGCAGCTCCCAGTGATTGACCTTGAAAGGCTCCCTGGGAGCTGAGCACATGCTCGTTCACCCGTCCCTGCCTGCAGAGCACGGGACATGCTGAGGTCACCACTGGCAGCTCATCCCACAGGGTGTTTGGCAGCACTGCAGCTCTTCCATGTCTGTTCTCCAGCTCAGAGCTGTAATGATTAGCTCTCCTTCTCCATTTGGTTTTGTCTCTTGCTGAAAACACATCTCTGGGCAATGTGTCTCCGTTGTGCCGTCTGACAGGAGCTGTGAGATACCAGTGTCAGAAGGCCAGCAAGATACACATTTGTGCTGTTTCCTACTGTCATCAATAATGGTGGCATTGAATCAGATACATCTCACAACTGCTGGAAAAAATGTGCAAAATTTTGCTCCCTGAAAATAGATTAAGATTTACTGCTCTCCATTTGGATAGCAGTTGATGAAGATAACAGGTTATCTCTGCAGGGCACTGTACATTTTCTACTCTTCCAGGCTCCATGGGGCACCTTATTTTTATTCTCACATATAAAACCAAATATACCAGATGAACAGAAAGGGAAACAGATATATCATCTGTATTTGAAACACAGTTATGACTTAAGTAAAGAAAAGTGCACAAATTCCAGACTGTTCTCAAGGAAAAGTATGGGTATGGGCACAGAAACAGAAGCTTTTCTTATCTGAGATTTTATGTGAATATCTTTTTTTTCCTGTTTGCCGTAATCAGACAAGAACCAAAACCAATTAATTACTGTAGTGGTTTGAACCTTGTTTTCCCCCAGAGGCTGAAAAGTGGTAACCCCCAGGGGTGGAAACCCCTAGAAGTTTTGAAGTTCTGCCCAATGAGTGCTCCTGCAGAAATGTAAACATAACACAAGCACCGGAAGAGAAGAGTTGTAGTTTTGGGGTAGAAGAAGTAGCCATGTTGTGGTAGAGCCACGAGGAAAGGGGCCCGGAGCCCTTCGGGGCCTCTGGGGCCCCCAGCCCCAGTTGGGGGCTACAGAGACAGAGCAGAAGCGGCAGCAGTGTCCAGAGACTCTGGATAAGAGCCAGGACAGATAAGAACTGAACCGGAGGAAGCAGCAGAAAGTAGCAGCAGAACTACGGAGTTCTGGGGTTAGGAACTGATACCAGACCCCCCAAACTCCTTTGAGACCTCCTGGAGAGGAGGAAGATGATGGACTCTTACTTGAAAGAGCCTTGAAGTGCAACATGCACTGCAGAGAGGAGCTGAGAAGCTCAGTCGTCCTGAGAGCTGAGCCAGGACGGTGTGGGAGGTTGGCCTTGGGGGCCCTCCCTTGCTGCAAGCTACAAAGAAGCTCGCAGCCTGAGACAGGGCACAGAGGCCCTGCAAGGAGCTTGAATCTCCTGGAGATACCAGACCGTCACGAAGACCCCCTGCGTCTTCGTGATATGACGTGGTGGAACGGCCTTGTCTGGGGTTACAAAGCCCACGGAAGACCCCTTTGCCTGTGTCAAGGGGCCGAGGGGGATACCCCCCTCGTGAGTGCTGGCAGAGATCCAGCTATCAGCTGCTGCATGCATGAGATGAGGAGAACCTACTGCCTTAGAAGAAGCTGCCGCCCTGAGAGACTGGAAAGGATCTGTCCTTCTTTCCCTCCTGGACTTTTATTTGGAGGGGAGAGGAGATCTGATCCATTGTAAATACTATATGTCATGGTAGAGATAGTTGTGATCGTGTGTATAATATGTTATAGTGTTTATTTGTACAGTCATTGTAATATATTCCCTTTCCCCCATTCTGAGTCTGGTTGTGTTTTGTCTGGAAAAACCCATCTCACATTGGGTTGAGATGTGGGAGGGGGGATGGAGCTAGGGAATTGGATTTTGGGGCTATCTCAAACCATGACAATTACTGATAGTTCTTGTACCTCCTCTTGGAGACTTTTCTGTCAAAAGGCAGATTTCAGCTCTGTGTAACAGGTGTCATTCATGGGGTTAGTTGCTGCAAAGGTAAAAACAGGTCCTGTCAGCAGAGTCTCATCTCCTCCCTGTTCAGAGGCTTTCAGGCTGAATTGCAGAGCTGGGTAAGGCACCCCAGTGCTGCACGGCAGAACTGCCCTTCTCCAGGCTCTGCATGGGGGCAGAGGCAGCCCTGGCCAGGAGCTGCAGCAAGGATGGCACTGCCACCCCTTCCGTGTCCCTCATCACCCCCTTCCCAGAGAGCTGCGGTCCTTTTCCTTAGTTTTCCCCTTGCTGCCAGTGCAGCTGCAGGCACCCTGCTGAGCCCTGAGCTCTGGGCACTGAGCTGCTCCTCTCTGCTGAGCCTGAGCCCTTCTCCAGCCCCCGGGGTTCACTGGAGCCCATCCATTCCCACAGCCCTGGGGTACAAGCCATCCCCTCAGTGCCATGATCCCGCCAGGACACAGCTCTGCTGGGGTGCTCACCCTCAGGCTGGCTTCCCTGCCTCATGGACATCATTATCTTCTTCAAATATTTGAAGTTACTCAACTTTAAGTACATTTTGAAGTGTCACAGCTTACTGGGATGGAGTCATGTCTTCTTCAAATAAGTAGAAAAATGTTGATTTCAGAAGCGGAAGGCTGGATTTTAAGATTAGAGTGGTCTGAAAACCTCATGTGCAACATCTATAATACCTTTGAGTGGTTCCTGTCCCAGGCCCCAGACTCCCAGGTATTATATAGAGACAGTCTCCGGAAGAATCCAATCTACATCAAGTAACTCCCACCAAAGGAAAATCCTTCACAACTACTAGCAACTGGTCAGAGGCTAATTAGCATTTAAAAGACAGTTTATTTCTAGTTTTCTACTTTGAAATGATGGTTTTGAATCCTGTAGGATGCTTTCCAGACTTTGTTAGGGTGTAAACATAGAGCAATTTTAAGTAACTGGGTATGTTGGTTTTTCCATGATTTTGCTTATTAGGAATCTTAATGCAATGACAGAAAGAAAAAGGGAGAGATCAGATATTAAGATTACAGTTTATACTGAGATGTTGCAAAAGAAACCAAACTGTAATTCTGGGAGTGTGAAGCAGTACCTTCACTCTGCTCTGTGTAGTTTTGCCTCCTCGATGCTGGTGGCTCTGGCAGCCGTCCCTCATAACAGGCACAAGGCTTGGAACTTAATTATAGTTCTAATATTCTTACTAATGAATTTGAGCATAATTATGGAATGGAGTGATTTTAGAGGTACTTTATGTGAATACTAATTGCTGTCTTCAAGTGCCTCTGTTGGGTAACTGGAAACACGGTTCCTCCCGCAGGGCTGGGAGGGAGCGTGGAGTGGAGCCTGGGGAGCCCTGCCAGGAGGGGGGACAGGGCACTAGGAGCACCATGGGGGCTGCAGTGCGGCACATTCCCTGTGGCTGGAGGCCGTGGGGGCATCGAGGCAGCTGGGAGGGGGGGGCTGGTCCAGGAGCTGCCTTGGGCTGCCTGCCTGGGGCTCGCTGCCACCCTCGATGGGCTGTTGGTGTGCAGCACAGGCAGGTGGGGAACACCCAGTCCTCAGGTCCACGGGTCTGTTGGGAGAGGTGGGATTCAGCTGGCACCGAGGGGCTGCCAGGGCAGGGGTGTCTCTCACAGTGGGCTGTGGCACACAGGGGCCAGACCCGCGTGGGTCGGTGTCCCAGCACTGTGAGCAGTGCTCAGTATGCATGAAACCCACAGCAACAGGCGGTCATGGGTGAAGGGATAGATGGATGGTGATCTTCAGAATGATTTCTGATGGAGATAAAATAGGTGTTGCAGCAGAACAGGGGGTGGAAGGATACTGAGGAGGCTCCAGCTGTCAAATGGGCCAGGCTAACTTGAACTGAGAATCTGAATTTTACATTATCTGCACCACTAATAAAATCAACAGAATTCTGGTCCTCCAGGCAAAATAGCATTACTGCTTCTCTGACTCTTTTTCATGTCTCATTTTATGCTTGTAAGTCATTCCAGGAGTCTGAGACATGACATTTCTCTTCATATGATCTCTGTCTCAAGGCAAAATTTAACCTCTGGGAAAGATTATTGATTTGAGAAGTTTTGCAGAGATCAATACAAATGGCAACAATTATTGAAATAGAAGCTTGTGGGTTGCGTAGAATTAATGCAATATTCGTATTGAGATGTGTTTCCTTTCTTTCAAATAATTTAATAAAGTTCAAATCTCCTCTGAGAGAAAGAATTAATTGAGCAAAATGTTAATTAAGGAAAATTATTTTTTCACAGCACGGTTGTTCTAATGAAATAATACTGAGTGAAATGACTGAAGTTTAACTTAATTAAAACTGGTGTCAGTGTTTGCACAGCCTCACAGTCTGTGTACTCCCTGTGCCTGGCAGAATCAGAGCTTCTCTGGGTGGTGCTCTGAACATCCCACAATCCCTTCCTCACCCCTTCTGCACAGGAAAAAATGGGAGATGCATGTTGACATCCTTATGTTTACTTATTTAAATTTGAAGCTATTACCTTGCCCTCACTCTCATCACCACACTGACTGTTTTGCAAAACAGGTCAGGTGTGGAGTATGTTTCCATGTGTGATTTGTTTGGATTCCTGTAGCTTAGAATACAGTGGGAAAATGTACATTACACAAATATACGTGTACATATGAAGAGAGAAAGTAGAACCACAGTCTGTATTGAAGCTGCCTCTCAGGAGCAGCCCTGCACGGGGTGATGGATCTTTGGAGACACTGTTACACATGGTCATCCATTCCCATGGACACATGCACAGTATGTGGGAATTTGCACCCCTAAAAGCTTATAACCTCTTCCAGAAAAGGCTGGGTGACAAAACCAGCTGGACCCCATGGAGAAAAGTGAGAGTAATGGGCTCAGTGACCCACGATGGTTGGACACAGGAACGGAGGCAGCAGCCTGGGCGTCTTTTGCTTTCTTTAATGTTTAGGTAATGGCTTATAAAGCTTCCACATTACTGTAAAGATTGGAGGCAAACCGGTGTTTATTTTGTGCTGTGATTTGTTCTCATCAAAACAAGGCACAGGCAGAACTCCCCTCCTGCTGCCAAGGGCAGATCACCCCATCACACATGGCAAGGAACACACTGCACCATCTCTATGGATAAACTGTGGGTGTGAGAAATGAGGAAATATTTCAGAAAACATTATTTTGACTTGGCATAACTAGATGACACTCATGGGCTATGCCATCCCTGAGCTGTGCTCTGGCAGGCCCTTGATTTCCTGCAGCTGTTCTCTTGCCATCGTGCAACTCCAGTGATTCCTCCTCGGGCTCTTTGCAGCATCTTTCTGTCTCAAACACTCTGCAGCTGCCTCCCCAGGCCCCAGTGCTGCCTGTGCTGGAGCACCCCGGGGCCCTGTGAGCCCTCCCGCTGGGGGCCAGTCCACTTGGGTTTGGGTTAATGGCCAGGAAATGAGCTCTTAGCCATGAGGGTGGTGGGAGCAGAGGCCACAAATTATCAGGCACTGGGTTCCCTCTGGCTGCTTCTCTGCTGACCTCAAGTGTCTGAGCACATTTGCCCCAACTGCTGTTGAGGCTCACACACAATAAACAGAATTCTTTTTCCTCCCCTCCCCTCTTCTCCCTTCCCCTCCTCTCTTCTTCATCTCTTTCATTCTTTTTTCTCAAAAATTTTTGCATATAATTTCTCAGGTAAAACCTTTTGGAGCAAGGTGAGTCACTGCAGTTTGTTATTTAGGAGATAGTCACAGTTTCTAAAATCCATGCAAAGTCCATACTTCCCTCTGATTTCCTGTTTTCTGGGCACAGATGAGGCAGAAAAGCTCTCAGCTGCAGCAGAGATGTCAGGTTGGGATAAGGCTCGTCTGCAACAGCTGATGGAAAATGAATTAAATGAAGACAGTGAAAACTCAGAACCATATGCTTATCTGAAACTGCCCATCTCTGAAAACCTTGCAAAGTGTGGCAGGGAAATAAATAAAGAAGGTGAAAATGAAAATAGTGCTCCAGCAGCCACCTGAAGCAGTGGTACAGGGAGCTCCTTCCAGAATAAGGGCTCCAAGCCTCTGGGGTTCCTTCCTCCCTTTTAGCGGGCACCAGCAAGAAGCAGTGACCTGGCAGAGCCCTCTCCTGGGTTGGTGAACCTCGGAGCCGGGCAGTCCGGGTCAGCGCGGTGCGCGAGGTCTGCGGGCACTGGAGTGAGCCCGGGCTGAACCCCCCATGGCTGCTCGGGGGCTTGGAAACAGCAACAGCATTGGCAGACCCTGGGTGTGGGGGCTGTGGGGCTGCTGCTGGGCACAGAGCACTGTCCAGAGCCCAACTGGGCTTTGCTGGGGGTGGCCCGAGGCAGCACAACCGTGTGACCCCTTGTCACCCCGAGGGGCACGGCCCCACCACACTGTAACTCAGAGTACTGACTCTTGAAAAAGAGAGTCAAAGTTTGGACTTTGGAATTAATTGCTACTATTCCAAGTATGCAAACACATGAACACATTCATGGGTCGCTGGTTGATGCAGAGTCACCAGAGAGGGGTGCCAGGGCACTCGCACGCCTCGGGCAGGCAGCCATGCTCCATTCCTTGCACCATGCATTGGTGAGTGGCTCCAGAGACAAATTCCCAGTTCTCTCATTTGGTGGTGGCAGTGTCTGCAGAGGGTGATGTGTAATGAAAGTGAAATGAACTCTGAGGAAAGGCACTTACCAGACAGCGAGAGAAGAAACATTTCTTTGATTTTAGACAAATCCTCCCTTCAGTGTTCTGCTTTTGATCTTTGCATGGAAGGATAAATTTTATGTAAGACAAATGTCTATCAAAGTCTTATTTAAAAAGCACACTTTTAACAGAAGGTGGCACACTGATTAAATGTGACATTTGAAGCAAGGCAGCCTAAACAGCCCAGGAATGCAGAAGGATTAAACTGAGGCCTCACATGAAAACTATTACTGTGTTATTAGACAAATATAGCCTTTCAGGCAATGAAGTTTGGGTGCTCTTAATCCATGCTGGCAGACAATAGTTAATATTTGTGTTGTTGTGTTTTTTTTCTGCTATCTTTTCCGGTTAATAGAGCATGACTCAATGCACAAAACATTTTTCAGTGGGTCTACTCAGCGTAATTCTGGGAGCAAATAATAGTTATCTCTTGGAAACACAGAGCCTAACTCTTTGGGACCATTTGAAAGGCATCATTTACAGTCCTAACTGAGGTGATTCAGAGCTCCTGGGAACCGAGGGCACAGAACCAGCTGCTCAGGACCTGTGTCACCAGTATCACCACACCGGCACCTGTGGAGCTGGAGGAGAGCCTGGAAATGGGCAGGATCTGTGGGCACTGAGGGCTGCAGCTGATAGGGGACTCTTACCTGGCCACCACAACTGCCCTCATGATGCTCACACCACCCCTCAGAGCAACAAGAGCAAGGGTGGAGCGTAGTGAATTCCTTGGAGACAACCACAACTCTCAATGCGTGTTCAGTCCAGAGGGAGGGAGAGTTCTTCTTCTTTACTCTGTGCTGTGCAAAGCCATTCCAAGGTCGTTGTGCTTTCTGAACTGTCATTGTGGTTCAAGGCACCACAAGAGTCCAGCTCAGCACTATATCACATTTTTTGTTGATCACTATTTCCTTTTGTCCCATCCATCCTCTTGTCTGCAGTCAGAAAGGTCAGGGAGTCACATTTATTGCTGTAAAGAATTGTCTGGCAGAAAGGAGAGTTGAACTTTAAGGAACACGAGTGATTCACAGGGGATCAATCCTAGTTTCCATTTGTCTATAGCAAAGAGTGTCTATTCACACCTTTGCACTTCTGATGGCCATAAATATGAAAAAAATCAAGTGAACCTTCTAATTTATTTCCATACCATAAAGTTCATATCAGAGGTCCAACTGGCATGTGCAGGGGCTTCTTCATTCTTTCCAGGGTGCAGTTTAGAAAGCACAGGAGATAAAAATAAGCCAAAGCACAAAGGCTTCAACAGCACCAGGGACACAGGTCCCCATTTCAGCAGCTGTGGGAGCTCTGTGCCACTGTTCCTGCTGCGTGCAACTGGATCAGGTCAGTCAGAGCAGAGCGTGCACTGCCGGGGCCTTCGGCACTGCCGGAGCCTTTGGCACTTCCAGCACAACTGGACACCCAGGCAAGGGGAGCAGGCAGCTGAGGAGAGACCCAGGTTCCCTGCCCAGGCAGAAGGACATGGCCAACCCACAGCCCTGCCTTCCCTCGGGCTGCTGGGTCTGTCCGTGCCTGGCTTGGGGTCTGACCAGAGGCTCCTGACAGTCCACCCTCCAGCAGGGTTTGCTGCTTTACCCAACATGACAGTCCCTGGGCTGCTGTCCATCCAGGGGAAGGGCATTGTTAATACTTGAACTAATTTTAAACCAAATTCTCTTCCCCTATTCCTCCCTCGTTTCTGCCAAACAGGTGAGTGCAGGTGAAGTGCAGATGAATAACCTCTCATCAGAACCTCCTGTCCTACTCCAGCTTCCTGGTGGCTCAGGGACTAAGCAGGACAGAGAGGGATAAATACTGACAGTACTGAAGACCCTGAAGAACATGCAGGTTCTTGTTAGAGACCCGAGTCCCCAGTCAATGGACTGGCATCATTAATGGCCCTGTACTGAGATAGAGACTCACTAACCCACTAGAGACCAGAGTGTGTTATAAGAGACCAAAGTCACATTGAATGTCAGACAATGGTATCTGGGGAAAATCTTCAGTGCCCCATGATTAAATAAATGGTTCTTTGAATCATGAATGGTAAAAGTCAAGTTTTAAATAGGGCTGACATTAAAGTGCTAGGAAAGTCTTCCTCTGTGCAGACTGATCAGGTCCAAGCAGGGAGAATCATAGAAAGTTGTCATGGGGAAGCACAGCCTCATTCAGCACTGAGACCTTGCAGGGGCTGCCAGAGGGGCTGGTGCCTGTGGCTGGGACATGGGACACATTTGGAGCTGGGCTGAGCCCCATCCTCTGCTCCTGAGGCTTGTCCTGGTGGGTGATGCTCGGATACTGCCCTGGCCTGTAGTGGGGCTGATTCCTGCCACACTTGCAGGATTGGACGTGGAGCACAGTGAGGTACCTGCAACCCCCCTTGTCCTCTCACAGGGGCTCACCCACAACCACTGCTTTGACAGCATTTTCCAATACTGTGAGCTAGAAACAAGGGGTTGTAGTTCTACTCTGTTTGCTCCTATGTGGGAATGGCTGAGGGAGCTGCCCTTCCCACTGTGGTGCTACCATCAGGAAAACCCTCCTCACTTGCTGGGAAGGGGCTGGGGAGGGGTAGGAGCCATGTGAGGAAGCCTGGCTGTGCAAAGCACTTTTCCTGGCTCTGAAAAATGTGATGAGAATATGATGCCGGGGTATTTAGCATTTGAGCAGCTCTCCAGAGACAGCCACTGACTGGTGCACGTGGCTGGTGCGTGTGCAGGGCCCTCGGCTGCAGCAGGTTGCTGTCCTGGCTGGAGCACTGAGGGGGTGGCAGTGAGTGCAGGCTGTGACTGCCATGGTAAACACCACTGGCATGCTGCTGCTGCTGGAAACACAGCCCCTGCCAGACTGCCCAGAGATGGCTTGAATGCTGGAGTAACGATGGAGGTGGGAACATCCTTGCTAATTACACCAGGAGCAGGAAAGTGGAATGGGCAGATTCCATCTCCATATTTGTGCTGCACAATCCAATATTTCCCTCACTGCCCAGAGTCCTTCCCGTTCCCTTAACATCTTGCCTGGAAGGAAAAGCCCTTTGGAACAAGGTCATGGCTGCAATGACTATTGCTGTAAAGCAACAAAGGACAGGGAATGTGCTGCTGACCCAGAAGGCAGCACTGTGGTATGCCCAGAACAGGTGTGGGGCAGGGGGACACAGGTGACCATCCGAGCAGAGGTGGAGGGGCCAGCAGGGAGTCACTGCTTGAGCTCACACCCAGACTGGCCCTGCAGGCAGAGATGAGAACAGGATCCTGCTACAGAGTGCGACACAGACATGAGGAGTCTTTGCATATGAGATGTGGGTATACGGGGGGAGGAAGGATGTGAAGGAGCTCAGCTCATAATTCTTCGCTCAAACTGTGAGGGAGAGTCTGTTCAGCTCTACATCCTGCCCTGGGAACAGCCAAGGGACTGTGCACTGGCAATGGACATTTTTAGCAACATAAAAATATGAATAATGAGCAAAATTTGATTTAGTATTGATTTGATTAGAGGGCTTTAGTACTGATTTAATAAAAGAGAGTGGCTGTGCCATATGCTCAGCTGGTGGAATTAGTCATTTGGTCAGAAGGGAGAATCCTGAAGGCATTGGTGCCCGACCTGGAAAGCGAATCTGAGCAGCTGCTGGGCGGCAGCTCAGTGTGCTTCAGGCAATTGCTTCCCAAAAGAAAGGTGAAAATCATGACAATCACAGAACAGCTGTCAGGAGATGCCCACTGAGGGCTCTGTAATTCCACATGGAGATGTGATGGATGATGTCTTGTGGGGCTGGCATAAGAGACTGATTTTACCCCATGCATAGCAGTAAGACCTGGATGAAGTAAAGTTTCCGAATCCTTTAGGACCACCCTGAGCTATATTGCTTTGGAAAAAAACCTGCTCTGTCTAATGCACATCATAGGGAAGGAATTTTTCTGCCAGAAACAGCTGGCTCTTCTCTACTGGGCAGCTTTCCAGCTGCTCTTCCCTAAGCCTGGAGCATTCCATGGGGTTGTTGTGACTCAAGGGCAGGACCCAGCACTTTGCCCTGTTGATTCTCCCACCACTGGCCTCAGCCTGTGGATTCAGCCTGTCCAGATCCCTCTGCAGAACCTACCTGTTCTCCAGCAAATCCACATCCCACCCAGCCTGGCCTCATTTGCAACTTATTGAGGGTGCACTTGATCCTCTTGCCCAGATCATTTATAGAGACATTAAACAGAACTGCTATCACTATGTAAATCAATGTGTCATTAATAACTAAGGCACATTTTTGCTTTATCAAGTCTGGCAAATATCCTATTTCAACTTTATGAGATGTGCATCCCCAGAAACCTTTATTAAGGGGAGAACACTCACTATATCAGCATTTTCCATTTCCTGCTACTAACCAGTCTAGATCTGGTCTAGATCTGGGAAAAATTGGTTTGATATGGAAGACAGTGTTGGAATTTTTTTTTACTCTTCTCTTGCGGTTTTTTGTTGTCGATGTTGCTATGGAAACAGCCACTCCTTACTCTAAATCCTTTGATGGTAACATTTCCTACTGAGCAGATTCTTTTGCTGTCACAGTCACACCGTGCCATTCTTAGTTCCTCCTGTGATTGCTGCCCCTGCAGTGCCCTGGGTTTTCACATTTCTTCAGAAAGAAGAACAACAGGGAGTTAAAACTGTGACATTTCCCCAGGCTGCTTGTCCTTCGCAGCAGTGATGCACCAGGCCAAGCAGAGCTCTTGGACAGGGCCGGGGCAGTGCCCGTGTGTGCCCCTGCCCTGGCACCAGGGGCTGTCCTGCTCCTCACCCCACCCCACTGGCAAGGGGATGGGACAGGGGAAAACAGGGACTTCAGGCTGTGGACCAGTGGTCACTAGGATCCAGATTCTGCTTCATTCAGTGTTTGTAAAACATTTGGGCAAACAAATATCTCTTTTTGTTTTCCTCTCCTATGCCTCTTCCTATCACTATTAAACTCAAATTAAGATCTACCAAGCCTGTTGGCCCCAGACCCATGAATAGGTCCTGTGGTAAATGAAAGAACAGGAAGAAGCAACATTTTGAACATATACTTAAGGTAGGCAGATCCTCAATAGACAGGTCAGATTTATTCATCTTGGCAAACAGTTATGCTGGGGGTTTTAGGAAGGTGTTTTCTTTGGGTTGTGAGGCTCGGTCAGTGGTGTGTGCAATACACACGCTCATTCATTTTGATCAAACAGAAGGAATGCTTGAACTACATTGTATAAATCTTGTTTGACTTCCCTGCAAACACTGGCAACCTCTTTGTTAAGCTTCTGAAAAAAACAGAGCATCAATGTTTGAAAACAGTTCTGATTGCTGAATTAATGCTCATAATTATATTATCAGTTTATCATCATTTATTATATTAAAAACTCTCCATTATTCAAGACACTTGTGCACATTATTTTTGGAAATGTCTTAGACTTGTTAAAGTTTTCTCAAGTATCTAACAGTAGGTGTAGGCTTTCCTTCACATTTTTTTTTGTTTCTACTTCACAGCTGATGATTGATGTTCTTATTTATCATCACATTCGAGTCAGAATCTGAGCTGATAAATGTTGCTGTTCATTGTTTGCCTCCCACTCACAATTCTCGGCTTGATCCTAATGTCAATAATCCGGAACCTGGGACTCCTGTTTCATGCCCGGCTCTGTTTACCAGCACTTAAAGGCTGCAGCAAGCAACTTTGTTTTCACTGACTTCTTTCAGCTACTCCCCTGTTTTTAATGCAAATTTGGTATGAGAAGGTCGACGGAGAGATAGACAACAGGTTAGCTAAGGCATATAGTGCTTTTGGAAAATTCCACAAAAGAGTATGGCGTAATAAACACTTGAAGAAAAACACCAAGATCAGTGTTTACAGAGCCATAGTGTTGTCTACTCTCTTATACGGTTCCGAATCATGGGTCATCTACCGCCACCACCTGCGTCTCCTCGAACGCTTCCATCAACGCTGCCTCCGTACAATCCTAAACATCCACTGGTCAGATTATGTGACCAATCCATCTGTTCTAGAACAAGCTGCTGTCACAAGTATTGAGGCCATGTTGCTGAGAACACAGCTGCGTTGGGCAGGGCACGTCTCCAGGATGAAGGACCAACCACCGCCTCCCTAAGATCCTGCTCTATGGGGAACTTGCCACCGGCTGCCGCATGAGAGGAGCCCCGAAGAAAAGATACAAGGACTCCATGAAACAACATCTCAGCCTTGGCCATATTGATCACCATAACTGGTCTACTCTGGCCTCAAATCAGGAGGCCTGGAGACACGCCATCCATAACGCAGCTGTCTCCTTTGAGAACACACGCAGGATCACTCTCGAGGAGAAAAGGCAACGCAGAAAGAACCGTGTCTTGCGGAATACACCATCTAAGGAGTCTTTCTGCTGTGCCTTTTGCAATCGGATATGTCTGTCACGTATTGGCCTCATAAGCCACCAGCGTGCCTGTAGCAAATGTGGAAAGTGCCTTCCCAAATCTTCGTTCGTGAAGCCCAGCCATGTTATGTTGTTGTGTGGTATGAGAAGGTACTTACCCGTTTGGAAAAATAGACAAGCAATATGAGGATATACCTTCCTGAAAAATCAGAAATTGTGCATATCTTGGTTTTATGTCCTGAGACTGGGGTCAGGTTAAGAGCACTGAAGTTCTTTAAGAAGCCAATGTCTATGCAGCCCATATGGATGTCTCTTAGGGTACTCTTCTTCCTGACCTCTTCCAATCACCTTTTACTTCTTCACAATCGTGTCTGTTTTCTGTCTGGCTCTTTGCACTTCCCATATGTTCTTATGTTTAGTTAGAAGAGAGAAAATAAATAAAATCATTTTTCCCTCAGGAACCCACAAGCACAATTTTGCTGTATCAGCTTCGTGATAGGTTGACTTTGGGAAACAACTGACAGGATATTTCTCCTGCTCTATTTAGGTGAAAATCAGCTGTGTCTTTTAACTGAAATGTTTTAAGCTTGTTTTTGTCAGGTAATAAAATTGTGTTGCTTTTTATAACTAAATGCCTTGTGATGTTTACTTCAAAGGCTGACATTTCTAATGCACTAACACCCTAAGCAGTAAAAAGCTATTCAATTCCAAGTGTAAACTCATCCACAGATGTTAGAAAGATCCAAGAAAAGGTCATCAAGGACACTGGCACGATGATGTGGATGCTCCACACTAATGCTGTCCAAGAATTTGTTTCAGCAAAGGAGAGAGGGGATTTGGCATCCAAGTTCATTCAGCAAAGTCAATAATCTCCATATCTCATGGACAGTGGGAGCTTACAGGCTGAAAGCAATCACAGTGGGGAAGCTGAAAAAGCAGTGAATTATAAAAGACTCTGGTTTGGTCTTCAGCAATTTATGCATATTTCTTGCACTGGTTTTCCTCCTGAGATGCTGTTCAGGCACTGACTGGATTGTCTGGGGCTGTTTGTCCAAAGGGCAGGGGTTGATCTGACCACAGAGCCACGGGGGCAGTGATGGGCTCTTGCTGTTGGACCTTGGCATTGCAGGGGGAGTGTCAGCAAAAGTGTCCCTGTGGCTGTGGGCACAGGGATGGCTGTCCCCTGTCAGCTGAGGTGTCCCCATGTCTGTGGGCACAGTCTGTCCCCTGTCAGCTGAGGTGTCCCCATGTCTGTGGGTACA
>NW_020885006.1:958176-964235 GCF_003945725.1 Corapipo altera | reverse complement strand
ACAGTCTGTCCCCTGTCAGCTGAGGTGTCCCCATGTCTGTGGGTACAGTCTGCCTCCTGACAGCTGAGGTGCCCCCATGTCTGTGGGTACAGTCTGTCCCCTGCCAGCTGAGGTGTCCCTGTGGCTGTGGGCGCTGGGATGGCTGTTTTCCAATGCTCCTTCCTCAGGAGAAATGCTCATCTTCGCCTCATTGTCTGAGTCTGATGGGACTGTCCCAGCACAGCATCCTCTACATGTCACACCAGATGACCCCACACAACCCTTGGGGCCTGTGGCATGACTGGGAGAGGCCACTCCAACACCGGCCATTGGCAGGTGGATCTGGGAAGGACCATTGACTTCATCCCTCAGGCCTCTGGTTCAGGCAGGCAATGACCAGCAGATCCCTGCCATACTGTGTTTTGTAGAAACTGAATGTTGCTTTCTTTTCTTTTTCCACTCTATTTTATAAGCATTTATGTATTTTATAAACATTTTCCAATCTGTGTTGTCTCTGCCGCTGTTATAAGTAAACTCTGTCATTTACATTTTACCTCAGTCTGTCCTGAAGCCAATGTTGTTTTGAAGTGTTTGACTCTCATCAAGAATTTCTTTGGAAAGGCTGTAGATATGTTTGGGGTTTTTTTTCTTTTCAATAATTCAAATTTTGATTTGTCTTTTCCAAATAGAAACAGCAAGAAAAACCCTTCCAGTTCTGGATGCCTGGTAACAAATGTCTGTGTGGAAAGGCAGTGGGAGATCTTTTAAAAGGGGAAAGTGTGGGAGTGGCAGCGATATCCCACGAGAGAGAGCTCAGCCCCGGTGCCCCATGGGCAGGGTCGGGGGGCTGTGGCTGTGTCGGTGCACACATCCATCCACACAGGGCACAGCTCAGAATGGGGCTGGTTTCAGGTTGCTTGCACACTTGCAGCTTCATTGCTTATGTAGATGTGCCATAACTACTGAATCCTGATGCTTTTCCGTGTTTGATGCTTGATGTCCCTGGAACAGCTGCCCTGCAGTTTGGTAACTGTGATGGGGAGTGCCAGCTGTTTCCATGGCAGCTCCATCACACCAGCCCAAGCTCATCCATTTTCATGAGCTTTGATAGTGTCTCCTAGGAATGATTAACTACATGTGAAAATCCTGCTGGTGTTTTTGTAAGGATTCCTTCAAAGAAAACACAGACACAACAAGCAATTGTCTGTTGTTCAGCTGTCACAGCTCTGTGATTATTTTCTCCACAAACTGAAGGGAGCCCAGCATTAACTTGCTGATTTGTAAACTGCCAGTGGACAATTTGAATCTCTGCCACAGAAATGAAGGGAGGAAGAGCACTTTTCTGGGGATGCTGAATGAATGTTAGTGCTCTCAGAGATGTTTGAAACCTGCACGCCCAGGAGGAGTGGTAGAGGACAGAGCACAAACTCTGACAGACATATTTCCAAAAGCAAGTTACGTCCTCAGAGAGCTGATTCAGAGATGCACCCCAGGGTCTTGTTGGACTAGAAATTTCTTGAACTACGAGCTGAAAAATCCGAAGATATTCCATCTAAGATCCTTGTTTACCACCATTAGTGTGACAAACAGCCCCCAAAATGATTATTGCTTTGAATTTCTATTGTTCGTTGGTTGTTTTTGTTGAGTTTTTTTAATGTTTTAATGTTTTCTGTTAAGGTCAGTGCTCAGATAGAGCAGGTGGAGGGAGCTCAACCTACCCCTCTACACAGCACCGGTGAGGCCACACACGGAGAACTGTGTCCAGAGCTGGGCTCCCCTGCACAGGAGAGACATGGACAGACTGGGGAGAACCCAGTGAAGGGCCACAGACAGGAAGGGTCTGGAGCTCCTCTGCTATGAGGAAAGGCTGGGAGAGCTGGCACTGTCCAGCCTGGAGGAGAGGAGGCTCCAAAGTGACCTGATTATGGCCTTTCAATACTTAAAGGGGACCCATAATAAAGATGGGCACAGGCTTTTTAACAGGGCCTATTGCAACTGGACATGGCGTAATGGCTTCCCACAGCCAGAGGGCAGTATTAGATGGGATATTGGGAAGGAATTCTTCCCTGCGGCACTGGCACAGGCTGCCCAGAGAAGCTGTGGCTGCCAGGCCAGGTTGGACAAGGCTTGGATCAACCTGGGCTAGTGGAAGGTGTCCCTGCCCATGGCAGGGGGTGGGACCAGATGGGCTTTCAAGTCCCTTCCAATCCAAACCAGTCTGGGATTCTGTGATCCCCCACACCATCCCAGTGTGACAAACCCTTTGTGGTTCAGACTTCTGGAACAATCACACGCCCTGAATGGAGTGGAGCAGCTCTGTCAGAGCTGCACTGTCCCATTCCCCTGCCTGGGGCTCCCCAGGTCAGCACAACAAATAACAACATCTAGAGCTTTTACAGGTTGAGGCCAGTACATCTTGTTCCTAAGAGAGGGTGTGAATTGTGGAGAACCTAAGTGCAACACAGTGCTTTAGGACAAGCCTGTATAAAACATTAATTACATCTGTTTAAGAACAATAAAAAATAATTTCTCAAATGTACTTTGAGTATTTGTTTTTACTGCTATCACATTATTTTCTAATTTCCAGCAGTCTGTCTACAAGGTATAGAAAATACTTTATTTAAAGCTTTTGCAGCTCTGTCTTATCTTTTCCTTTCTGAAGAATTTGATCATGAATTATACATTCCAGCACAACATGAAATATTTAACTCGTGCTCTTCAATTGCAGTTCAACTTCCCTAACAAAGAAATGAGTTTGAGCACAGAGAAAAGAGCAAGTACTTAGACACAAATCCACTGGTGCTTCCAGGAACCTTCCTCTGCCCAGGACCCAGATCAATAGGGCTGAAGCCTCAGAAGGCTTCAGGTGGTCAGTGCTGCTCTTTGTGCCATTTCCTTAATTACAGGAGAGATTTGGCTTCAGCAGATGGATCGTGCACATGCGAATTCAGGCTTGATGCTCTGAATGAATGCCTGCAGATTTCTGAAGGTTGGGAGGAAAATCCATATGAAAGTCGAAGAGCAATAGTTATTAAACATACAGTGCAGCTCTTCCCTTGTATTGGGGTTTCTCCAAGCCAGCAGGAAGGTCACAGCTCTGGGACAGGATGGCAAATGTTAAAGGAAGATGTGACCTCCATACCAGGACTTCTTGCTGACGCTGTGCTGAGGCTGTGCTGGCTTCTCCTTGGAGCTGTGCTGGAAGAGATCTGGTACAAATCAGACATGAATCAGGTCAAGAGTTGTAAACAAGTGTATTCAATATAATTTTAATGACTGTTTATATGATTGGATAAAAAGTAGGAGTTAGGAGAAATTCTGACTTTTTTTTCCAGATGTATGAAGGCAGTGGAAGCATCACATGCTGACAGCCATCTCCAGCAAAAGAACTCAGTCAGAAAAATAAATCTCAGTGAAAATTCAGATGAAAGACATTTTGGGTATGCTCACCCTCCATCTGAGCGGGCTGACTTGAGATGAGTCTTTGTTGGGTGAACCTCGAGGAGAGTTCATGAGATTCCTATGGCCCCTGAGGTCTCATAGCTCTCCTTCCATGGGTCAGCTGTGGTGTTGCTGTGAGGAGAGAGGTTCCTGGAAGGTGGGGAGGACCTCGTGATGAGCCAGAGCCCCGAGCTCTTTGGCCAGGGAAATTACATTATTTCCATTGTTATTTACCCTCCTTGTAAATGTAAAAAAGGAAAAAAAAAAAAGGTAACACCTGGAAACTGTAAAATTGTGGTCCAGGTTAGTTTAGTTTCAGCTTCTTTCCCTACAACTTAAAACTTACTTTTCTTACACAGGGTGTGTGCGGGATGTTCCCAAAGGGAGGGGCTGCTGAGGGATGCTTCCAGAGGCAGAGGGAGCTCTGTCATGCAGAGCTGGGGCAGGTTTTACCACCAACTGGTTTGTTTTGAGAGGTTTTGTGTGAAGATGCAAAGCAAAAAAACCTAAACTGAGCTAAAGCTCCACGGGTGCCTCCTGCCCCGTGTGTGTGCTGACCAGGCTCAGTGAGGACAAGGGACTCTGCTGGCTGAAAGGAGAGGAATGGGAGGTGGGGGTGGCCAAAGGGGTGACACCCTCCTGGGTGTGGTGGGTGGCTGGTAGATGCCTGAGCAGCACTGATGGTGAGGGATGCTGGGACCCTGGGGTGGAAGGATCCTCTTCCAGAGCTCAGAGGGGCTGTCTCTGCCCCACAATGCCACCCTGTAGCTCAAAATACCCCCACTAAAACCAAACCACAGAACAACTTCACACAACTGCATATAAACTGCACAGAAATGCATATGAAAACCTTAATTGGATCCCTAAAATCCCTGAATCAAAATAATTTACAAGGCTTCTAAAATGGTAAATTCTGTAAAGCAGAAAGCTCCTCTGTCAAGGTTGCTCTGCATGTGTGGAGGAGGGCAGCTTATTCCCAGATCCCCTTCACCTGTGGATTAGTAGGTCCTTGCAAAGCAAGTTACTGTGAGGCTTTCTGGGAGCCTGATTTATTCCGTGTCTGAGGAACAAGGGTGGATGCAGGAACAGACTGCTTAGGCATGGCTATAAATGAAAAGACTAAACCAATGCAGAGGAAGCTCAGAAAGGCATCTACTCATGATCAAAGGGCTTATTAGATAATTTAGACTCATTCAGTACAAATGAATTTTGGAGTCCTTAATAATTACTACATCACTGTTTCTGACACTAATGCGTTAATTTTCTATCTTCAATAATACATAGAAGCTGCCAACATAAAGGTAGAGAATACAATCAGATGCAGAAGATGGGAAGGTCTTCTTTAGCCTTGTTGCTTTTTGTGTAAATCTAAAATTGAGGGTTTGAAGTGATGGAGAGATAATTTGTGGGCTTTTTTTTTTTTCTCCACGATGTAGAAATATCAATGGATCAAAGGCCAATGTGAAAAAAAGTTAAGCTGAATAAAGGTATATTAAAGCTTTAATTCAACTTAATTTTTAAATTCCAATGATCAATGTAATATTTTGGAAAGGAACTATTTCTGTTCTGAAGTTCAGTTCTTTGATTAGTGAAATATTATGAATTTTCTCTACTATTCCCTCTGCAAGAAATGCAGGTGTTTTGAAAACAACATACACAGCATAAGTCCATGGGAAAAACCTTGTTCTTAACTAGTGTTAATTGTTAAATACTAATTGAAGTTCCCTGTGGCATCTGGGAGGAGGTGTTGTATCAGGGCTATCCATCACACAGCTCTGCATAAGGAATGCCCTTCTCTCTGTGCTCAGGGGAGGTTTCAATGAACCATTTTGATTTAAATTTGTCCCAGACTGCTGTCCTGGTCCTGGCATCATCCTGGCACCCTGCCCACCCCAGGCATCCTGCCTGCCCCAGTTCTGAGGGTTGCTGGGTCCCACAGGAGGGTGGGCAGCAGCAGAACCCTGGGCAGAGGAGGGTGGGCAGAAGCAGGTGCCATGGAGAAACCAGCGTGTTTCTGGCATCAGCAAAAGCAGAAAAGCATTGGAGAAGCTGGATGAGCGATGGGCACTGACAGGCTATACTGGGACTCTATCACTTTCCCCCTCCTCTCTCACCTCTGGCCGTGCTCCCGGTGCTGCACCACGTGCTGTGGGTGTGCACCCCCGTGTGCCAGCTGTGCCAGCCCCTCCGAGTCCTACAGAGCAGCTGCAGGAGGGATGGTCATGGCAAGGGCAGGTGATGGCTCTCCAAGCCCCTCCAGACAAGGCCTGCCTGTGCCTCATTGGCTCTGCCTGGCAGCTCATGGCATTCCCTGACTCGATGCTCCAAAAACCAGGAGAAGCACCAGCTGCACCTGCACATGCCAGTCTCCTTCCATCTGCTCCTCGCAGAGGGCACTCAGGACACTTCACAACACCAGCAACTTGTATATTGGGACAGTTTCCTGCACATCCCTGAACTGCTCCAGGGTGATGCCAGTTCAGTGAAACTGCTCTCCAAGAAGTGTCACTGCACTGCTCCCTCTTGCAGTGAGGCACCAAGAATAAACAAATTTGCTCCCAGAAACTTGATATTAGTAATCATCCTTTCTTTCATCCCATCCCATCCCATCCCATCCCATCCCATCCCATCCCATCCCA